>NW_026683183.1:0-222717 GCF_027579445.1 Ammospiza nelsoni
TTCGCGCAAAGACGATTGTACCGCTCACAGTGCTCTCTTAGCGCCGCTTCTGCCGAAAGAAGCCCGGCCGCGGCTCTTAGCTCCGGAGAGCATCGTACCTTCGTCTTTAGCGTCTTTTGTGGTCTACATCCTAGCAGAAAGCTTTTCCACTCTGTCTGGCAAGGAAAACCTGCGCGAGCACAGAAAACATCTCCCATCGTCTTCTGGACGTTGCACGGACGTCTGCCAAGTGTTTGGCATGAAGTAAAGAAAAGTTGTCCAAAACAGCTTCCAATCGACTATTCATGTGATTGGAAACGTCAGGAAAGTGTAAGGTACTGTTTTCTATCAGTTGGCAGCTGCGCACACAATCCCAGTGTTGTACAGCTTCCTTCTTCACCTTTCCGATGCTGCCGCTCTCTCCGGCTCCCGGAGCCGAAGAAGCGGCTTCTTCGCGCAAAGACGATTGTACCGCTCACAGTGCTCTCTTAGCGCCGCTTCTGCCGAAAGAAGGCCGGGAGCGGCTCTTAGCTCCGGAGAGCATCGTACCTTCGTCTTTAGCGTCTTTTGTGGTCTACATCCTAGCAGAAAGCTTTTCCACTCTGTCTGGCAAGGAAAACCTGCGGGAGCACAGAAAACATCTCCCATCGTGTTCTGGACGTTGCACGGACGTCTGCCAAGTGTTTGGCATGAAGGAAAGAAAAGTTGTCCAAAACAGCTTCCAATCGAATATTCATGTGATTGGAAACGTCAGGAAAGTGTAAGGTACTGTTTTCTATCAGTTGGCAAGCTGCGCACACAATCCCAGTGTTGTACAGCTTCCTTCTTCACCTTTGCGATGCTGCCGCTCTCTCCGGCTCCTGGAGCCGAAGAAGCGGCTTCTTCGCGCAAAGACGATTGTACCGCTCACAGTGCTCTCTTAGCGCCGCTTCTGCCGAAAGAAGCCCGGCCGCGGCTCTTAGCTCCGGAGAGCATCGTACCTTCGTCTTTAGCGTCTTTTGTGGTCTACATCCTAGCAGAAAGCTTTTCCACTCTGTCTGGCAAGGAAAACCTGCGGGAGCACAGAAAACATCTCCCATCGTGTTCTGGACGTTGCACGGAGGTCTGCCAAGTGTTTGGCATGAAGGAAAGAAAAGTTGTCCAAAACAGCTTCCAATCGACTATTCATGTGATTGGAAACGTCAGGAAAGTGTAAGGTACTGTTTTCTATCAGTTGGCAAGCTGCGCACACAATCCCAGTGTTGTACAGCTTCCTTCTTCACCTTTGCGATGCTGCCGCTCTCTCTGGCTCCCGGAGCCGAAGAAGCGGCTTCTTCGCGCAAAGACGATTGTACCGCTCACAGTGCTCTCTTAGCGCCGCTTCTACCGAAAGAAGCCCGGGAGCGGCTCTTAGCTCCGGAGAGCATCGTACCTTCGTCTTTAGCGTCTTTTGTGGTCTACATCCTAGCAGAAAGCTTTTCCACTCTGTCTGGCAAGGAAAACCTGCGGGAGCACAGAAAACATCTCCCATCGTCTTCTGGACGTTGCACGGACGTCTGCCAAGTGTTTGGCATGAAGTAAAGAAAAGTTGTCCAAAACAGCTTCCAATCGACTATTCATGTGATTGGAAACGTCAGGAAAGTGTAAGGTACTGTTTTCTATCAGTTGGCAAGCTGCGCACACAATCCCAGTGTTGTACAGCTTCCTTCTTCACCTTTCCGATGCTGCCGCTCTCTCCGGCTCCCGGAGCCGAAGAAGCGGCTTCTTCGCGCAAAGACGATTGTACCGCTCACAGTGCTCTCTTAGCGCCGCTTCTGCCGAAAGAAGGCCGGGAGCGGCTCTTAGCTCCGGAGAGCATCGTACCTTCGTCTTTAGCGTCTTTTGTGGTCTACATCCTAGCAGAAAGCTTTTCCACTCTGTCTGGCAAGGAAAACCTGCGGGAGCACAGAAAACATCTCCCATCGTGTTCTGGACGTTGCACGGACGTCTGCCAAGTGTTTGGCATGAAGGAAAGAAAAGTTGTCCAAAACAGCTTCCAATCGAATATTCATGTGATTGGAAACGTCAGGAAAGTGTAAGGTACTGTTTTCTATCAGTTGGCAAGCTGCGCACACAATCCCAGTGTTGTACAGCTTCCTTCTTCACCTTTGCGATGCTGCCGCTCTCTCCGGCTCCTGGAGCCGAAGAAGCGGCTTCTTCGCGCAAAGACGATTGTACCGCTCACAGTGCTCTCTTAGCGCCGCTTCTGCCGAAAGAAGCCCGGCCGCGGCTCTTAGCTCCGGAGAGCATCGTACCTTCGTCTTTAGCGTCTTTTGTGGTCTACATCCTAGCAGAAAGCTTTTCCACTCTGTCTGGCAAGGAAAACCTGCGGGAGCACAGAAAACATCTCCCATCGTGTTCTGGACGTTGCACGGAGGTCTGCCAAGTGTTTGGCATGAAGGAAAGAAAAGTTGTCCAAAACAGCTTCCAATCGACTATTCATGTGATTGGAAACGTCAGGAAAGTGTAAGGTACTGTTTTCTATCAGTTGGCAAGCTGCGCACACAATCCCAGTGTTGTACAGCTTCCTTCTTCACCTTTGCGATGCTGCCGCTCTCTCTGGCTCCCGGAGCCGAAGAAGCGGCTTCTTCGCGCAAAGACGATTGTACCGCTCACAGTGCTCTCTTAGCGCCGCTTCTGCCGAAAGAAGCCCGGGAGCGGCTCTTAGCTCCGGAGAGCATCGTACCTTCGTCTTTAGCGTCTTTTGTGGTCTACATCCTAGCAGAAAGCTTTTCCACTCTGTCTGGCAAGGAAAACCTGCGGGAGCACAGAAAACATCTCCCATCGTGTTCTGGACGTTGCACGGAGGTCTGCCAAGTGTTTGGCATGAAGGAAAGAAAAGTTGTCCAAAACAGCTTCCAATCGAAGATTCATGTGATTGGAAACGTCAGGAAAGTGTAAGGTACTGTTTTCTATCAGTTGGCAAGCTGCGCACACAATCCCAGTGTTGTACAGCTTCCTTCTTCACCTTTGCGATGCTGCCGCTCTCTCCGGCTCCCGGAGCCGAAGAAGCGGCTTCTTCGCGCAAAGACGATTGTACCGCTCACAGTGCTCTCTTAGCGCCGCTTCTGCCGAAAGAAGCCCGGCCGCGGCTCTTAGCTCCGGAGAGCATCGTACCTTCGTCTTTAGCGTCTTTTGTGGTCTACAACCTAGCAGAAAGCTTTTCCACTCTGTCTGGCAAGGAAAACCTGCGGGAGCACAGAAAACATCTCCCATCGTCTTCTGGACGTTGCACGGAGGTCTGCCAAGTGTTTGGCATGAAGGAAAGAAAAGTTGTCCAAAACAGCTTCCAATCGACTATTCATGTGATTGGAAACGTCAGGAAAGTGTAAGGTACTGTTTTCTATCAGTTGGCAAGCTGCGCACACAATCCCAGTGTTGTACAGCTTCCTTCTTCACCTTTGCGATGCTGCCGCTCTCTCAGGCTCCCGGAGCCGAAGAAGCGGCTTCTTCGCGCAAAGACGATTGTACCGCTCACAGTGCTCTCTTAGCGCCGCTTCTGCCGAAAGAAGCCCGGCAGCGGCTCTTAGCTCCGGAGAGCATCGTACCTTCGTCTTTAGCGTCTTTTGTGGTCTACATCCTAGCAGAAAGCTTTTCCACTCTGTCTGGCAAGGAAAACCTGCGGGAGCACAGAAAACATCTCCCATCGTCTTCTGGACGTTGCACGGACGTCTGCCAAGTGTTTGGCATGAAGGAAAGAAAAGTTGTCCAAAACAGCTTCCAATCGAAGATTCATGTGATTGGAAACGTCAGGAAAGTGTAAGGTACTGTTTTCTATCAGTTGGCAAGCTGCGCACACAATCCCAGTGTTGTACAGCTTCCTTCTTCACCTTTGCGATGCTGCCGCTCTCTCCGGCTCCCGGAGCCGAAGAAGCGGCTTCTTCGCGCAAAGACGATTGTACCGCTCACAGTGCTCTCTTAGCGCCGCTTCTGCCGAAAGAAGCCCGGCCGCGGCTCTTAGCTCCGGAGAGCATCGTACCTTCGTCTTTAGCGTCTTTTGTGGTCTACATCCTAGCAGAAAGCTTTTCCACTCTGTCTGGCAAGGAAAACCTGCGCGAGCACAGAAAACATCTCCCATCGTCTTCTGGACGTTGCACGGACGTCTGCCAAGTGTTTGGCATGAAGTAAAGAAAAGTTGTCCAAAACAGCTTCCAATCGACTATTCATGTGATTGGAAACGTCAGGAAAGTGTAAGGTACTGTTTTCTATCAGTTGGCAGCTGCGCACACAATCCCAGTGTTGTACAGCTTCCTTCTTCACCTTTCCGATGCTGCCGCTCTCTCCGGCTCCCGGAGCCGAAGAAGCGGCTTCTTCGCGCAAAGACGATTGTACCGCTCACAGTGCTCTCTTAGCGCCGCTTCTGCCGAAAGAAGGCCGGGAGCGGCTCTTAGCTCCGGAGAGCATCGTACCTTCGTCTTTAGCGTCTTTTGTGGTCTACATCCTAGCAGAAAGCTTTTCCACTCTGTCTGGCAAGGAAAACCTGCGGGAGCACAGAAAACATCTCCCATCGTGTTCTGGACGTTGCACGGACGTCTGCCAAGTGTTTGGCATGAAGGAAAGAAAAGTTGTCCAAAACAGCTTCCAATCGAATATTCATGTGATTGGAAACGTCAGGAAAGTGTAAGGTACTGTTTTCTATCAGTTGGCAAGCTGCGCACACAATCCCAGTGTTGTACAGCTTCCTTCTTCACCTTTGCGATGCTGCCGCTCTCTCCGGCTCCTGGAGCCGAAGAAGCGGCTTCTTCGCGCAAAGACGATTGTACCGCTCACAGTGCTCTCTTAGCGCCGCTTCTGCCGAAAGAAGCCCGGCCGCGGCTCTTAGCTCCGGAGAGCATCGTACCTTCGTCTTTAGCGTCTTTTGTGGTCTACATCCTAGCAGAAAGCTTTTCCACTCTGTCTGGCAAGGAAAACCTGCGGGAGCACAGAAAACATCTCCCATCGTGTTCTGGACGTTGCACGGAGGTCTGCCAAGTGTTTGGCATGAAGGAAAGAAAAGTTGTCCAAAACAGCTTCCAATCGAATATTCATGTGATTGGAAACGTCAGGAAAGTGTAAGGTACTGTTTTCTATCAGTTGGCAAGCTGCGCACACAATCCCAGTGTTGTACAGCTTCCTTCTTCACCTTTGCGATGCTGCCGCTCTCTCCGGCTCCTGGAGCCGAAGAAGCGGCTTCTTCGCGCAAAGACGATTGTACCGCTCACAGTGCTCTCTTAGCGCCGCTTCTGCCGAAAGAAGCCCGGCCGCGGCTCTTAGCTCCGGAGAGCATCGTACCTTCGTCTTTAGCGTCTTTTGTGGTCTACATCCTAGCAGAAAGCTTTTCCACTCTGTCTGGCAAGGAAAACCTGCGGGAGCACAGAAAACATCTCCCATCGTGTTCTGGACGTTGCACGGAGGTCTGCCAAGTGTTTGGCATGAAGGAAAGAAAAGTTGTCCAAAACAGCTTCCAATCGACTATTCATGTGATTGGAAACGTCAGGAAAGTGTAAGGTACTGTTTTCTATCAGTTGGCAAGCTGCGCACACAATCCCAGTGTTGTACAGCTTCCTTCTTCACCTTTCCGATGCTGCCGCTCTCTCCGGCTCCCGGAGCCGAAGAAGCGGCTTCTTCGCGCAAAGACGATTGTACCGCTCACAGTGCTCTCTTAGCGCCGCTTCTGCCGACAGAAGCCCGGCAGCGGCTCTTAGCTCCGGAGAGCATCGTACCTTCGTCTTTAGCGTCTTTTGTGGTCTACATCCTAGCAGAAAGCTTTTCCACTCTGTCTGGCAAGGAAAACCTGCGGGAGCACAGAAAACATCTCCCATCGTGTTCTGGACGTTGCACGGAGGTCTGCCAAGTGTTTGGCATGAAGGAAAGAAAAGTTGTCCAAAACAGCTCCCAATCGAAGATTCATGTGATTGGAAACGTCAGGAAAGTGTAAGGTACTGTTTTCTATCAGTTGGCAAGCTGCGCACACAATCCCAGTGTTGTACAGCTTCCTTCTTCACCTTTCCGATGCTGCCGCTCTCTCCGGCTCCCGGAGCCGAAGAAGCGGCTTCTTCGCGCAAAGACGATTGTACCGCTCACAGTGCTCTCTTAGCGCCGCTTCTGCCGAAAGAAGCCCGGGAGCGGCTCTTAGCTCCGGAGAGCATCGTACCTTCGTCTTTAGCGTCTTTTGTGGTCTACATCCTAGCAGAAAGCTTTTCCACTCTGTCTGGCAAGGAAAACCTGCAGGAGCACAGAAAACATCTCCCATCGTGTTCTGGACGATGCACGGAGGTCTGCCAAGTGTTTGGCATGAAGGAAAGAAAAGTTGTCCAAAACAGCTTCCAATCGACTATTCATGTGATTGGAAACGTCAGGAAAGTGTAAGGTACTGTTTTCTATCAGTTGGCAAGCTGCGCACACAATCCCAGTGTTGTACAGCTTCCTTCTTCACCTTTGCGATGCTGCCGCTCTCTCCGGCTCCCGGAGCCGAAGAAGCGGCTTCTTCGCGCAAAGACGATTGTACCGCTCACAGTGCTCTCTTAGCGCGGCTTCTGCCGAAAGAAGGCCGGGAGCGGCTCTTAGCTCCGGAGAGCATCGTACCTTCGTCTTTAGCGTCTTTTGTGGTCTACATCCTAGCAGAAAGCTTTTCCACTCTGTCTGGCAAGGAAAACCTGCGGGAGCACAGAAAACATCTCCCATCGTGTTCTGGACGTTGCACGGAGGTCTGCCAAGTGTTTGGCATGAAGGAAAGAAAAGTTGTCCAAAACAGCTTCCAATCGACTATTCATGTGATTGGAAACGTCAGGAAAGTGTAAGGTACTGTTTTCTATCAGTTGGCAAGCTGCGCACACAATCCCAGTGTTGTACAGCTTCCTTCTTCACCTTTCCGATGCTGCCGCTCTCTCCGGCTCCCGGAGCCGAAGAAGCGGCTTCTTCGCGCAAAGACGATTGTACCGCTCACAGTGCTCTCTTAGCGCCGCTTCTGCCGAAAGAAGCCCGGGAGCGGCTCTTAGCTCCGGAGAGCATCGTACCTTCGTCTTTAGCGTCTTTTGTGGTCTACATCCTAGCAGAAAGCTTTTCCACTCTGTCTGGCAAGGAAAACCTGCAGGAGCACAGAAAACATCTCCCATCGTGTTCTGGACGATGCACGGAGGTCTGCCAAGTGTTTGGCATGAAGGAAAGAAAAGTTGTCCAAAACAGCTTCCAATCGACTATTCATGTGATTGGAAACGTCAGGAAAGTGTAAGGTACTGTTTTCTATCAGTTGGCAAGCTGCGCACACAATCCCAGTGTTGTACAGCTTCCTTCTTCACCTTTGCGATGCTGCCGCTCTCTCCGGCTCCCGGAGCCGAAGAAGCGGCTTCTTCGCGCAAAGACGATTGTACCGCTCACAGTGCTCTCTTAGCGCCGCTTCTGCCGAAAGAAGCCCGGCCGCGGCTCTTAGCTCCGGAGAGCATCGTACCTGCGTCTTTAGCGTCTTTTGTGGTCTACATCCTAGCAGAAAGCTTTTCCACTCTGTCCGGCAAGGAAAACCTGCGGCAGCACAGAAAACATCTCCCATCGTGTTCTGGACGTTGCACGGAGGTCTGCCAAGTGTTTGGCATGAAGGAAAGAAAAGTTGTCCAAAACAGCTTCCAATCGACTATTCATGTGATTGGAAACGTCAGGAAAGTGTAAGGTACTGTTTTCTATCAATTGGCAAGCTGCGCACACAATCCCAGTGTTGTACAGCTTCCTTCTTCACCTTTGCGATGCTGCCGCTCTCTCCGGCTCCCGGAGCCGAAGAAGCGGCTTCTTCGCGCAAAGACGATTGTACCGCTCACAGTGCTCTCTTAGCGCCGCTTCTGCCGAAAGAAGCCCGGGAGCGGCTCTTAGCTCCGGAGAGCATCGTACCTTCGTCTTTAGCGTCTTTTGTGGTCTACATCCTAGCAGAAAGCTTTTCCACTCTGTCTGGCAAGGAAAACCTGCGGGAGCACAGAAAACATCTCCCATCGTGTTCTGGACGATGCACGGAGGTCTGCCAAGTGTTTGGCATGAAGGAAAGAAAAGTTGTCCAAAACAGCTTCCAATCGACTATTCATGTGATTGGAAACGTCAGGAAAGTGTAAGGTACTGTTTTCTATCAGTTGGCAAGCTGCGCACACAATCCCAGTGTTGTACAGCTTCCTTCTTCACCTTTCCGATGCTGCCGCTCTCTCCGGCTCCCGGAGCCGAAGAAGCGGCTTCTTCGCGCAAAGACGATTGTACCGCTCACAGTGCTCTCTTAGCGCCGCTTCTGCCGAAAGAAGGCCGGGAGCGGCTCTTAGCTCCGGAGAGCATCGTACCTTCGTCTTTAGCGTCTTTTGTGGTCTACATCCTAGCAGAAAGCTTTTCCACTCTGTCTGGCAAGGAAAACCTGCGGGAGCACAGAAAACATCTCCCATCGTGTTCTGGACGTTGCACGGACGTCTGCCAAGTGTTTGGCATGAAGGAAAGAAAAGTTGTCCAAAACAGCTTCCAATCGAATATTCATGTGATTGGAAACGTCAGGAAAGTGTAAGGTACTGTTTTCTATCAGTTGGCAAGCTGCGCACACAATCCCAGTGTTGTACAGCTTCCTTCTTCACCTTTGCGATGCTGCCGCTCTCTCCGGCTCCTGGAGCCGAAGAAGCGGCTTCTTCGCGCAAAGACGATTGTACCGCTCACAGTGCTCTCTTAGCGCCGCTTCTGCCGAAAGAAGCCCGGCCGCGGCTCTTAGCTCCGGAGAGCATCGTACCTTCGTCTTTAGCGTCTTTTGTGGTCTACATCCTAGCAGAAAGCTTTTCCACTCTGTCTGGCAAGGAAAACCTGCGGGAGCACAGTAAACATCTCCCATCGTGTTCTGGACGTTGCACGGAGGTCTGCCAAGTGTTTGGCATGAAGGAAAGAAAAGTTGTCCAAAACAGCTTCCAATCGACTATTCATGTGATTGGAAACGTCAGGAAAGTGTAAGGTACTGTTTTCTATCAGTTGGCAAGCTGCGCACACAATCCCAGTGTTGTACAGCTTCCTTCTTCACCTTTGCGATGCTGCCGCTCTCTCTGGCTCCCGGAGCCGAAGAAGCGGCTTCTTCGCGCAAAGACGATTGTACCGCTCACAGTGCTCTCTTAGCGCCGCTTCTACCGAAAGAAGCCCGGGAGCGGCTCTTAGCTCCGGAGAGCATCGTACCTTCGTCTTTAGCGTCTTTTGTGGTCTACATCCTAGCAGAAAGCTTTTCCACTCTGTCTGGCAAGGAAAACCTGCGGGAGCACAGAAAACATCTCCCATCGTGTTCTGGACGTTGCACGGAGGTCTGCCAAGTGTTTGGCATGAAGGAAAGAAAAGTTGTCCAAAACAGCTTCCAATCGAAGATTCATGTGATTGGAAACGTCAGGAAAGTGTAAGGTACTGTTTTCTATCAGTTGGCAAGCTGCGCACACAATCCCAGTGTTGTACAGCTTCCTTCTTCACCTTTCCGATGCTGCCGCTCTCTCCGGCTCCCGGAGCCGAAGAAGCGGCTTCTTCGCGCAAAGACGATTGTACCGCTCACAGTGCTCTCTTAGCGCCGCTTCTGCCGAAAGAAGCCCGGCAGCGGCTCTTAGCTCCGGAGAGCATCGTACCTTCGTCTTTAGCGTCTTTTGTGGTCTACATCCTAGCAGAAAGCTTTTCCACTCTGTCTGGCAAGGAAAACCTGCGGGAGCACAGAAAACATCTCCCATCGTGTTCTGGACGTTGCACGGAGGTCTGCCAAGTGTTTGGCATGAAGGAAAGAAAAGTTGTCCAAAACAGCTTCCAATCGACTATTCATGTGATTGGAAACGTCAGGAAAGTGTAAGGTACTGTTTTCTATCAGTTGGCAAGCTGCGCACACAATCCCAGTGTTGTACAGCTTCCTTCTTCACCTTTGCGATGCTGCCGCTCTCTCCGGCTCCCGGAGCCGAAGAAGCGGCTTCTTCGCGCAAAGACGATTGTACCGCTCACAGTGCTCTCTTAGCGCCGCTTCTGCCGAAAGAAGCCCGGGAGCGGCTCTTAGCTCCGGAGAGCATCGTACCTTCGTCTTTAGCGTCTTTTGTGGTCTACATCCTAGCAGAAAGCTTTTCCACTCTGTCTGGCAAGGAAAACCTGCGGGAGCACAGAAAACATCTCCCATCGTGTTCTGGACGTTGCACGGAGGTCTGCCAAGTGTTTGGCATGAAGGAAAGAGAAGTTGTCCAAAACAGCTTCCAATCGAAGATTCATGTGATTGGAAACGTCAGGAAAGTGTAAGGTACTGTTTTCTATCAGTTGGCAAGCTGCGCACACAATCCCAGTGTTGTACAGCTTCCTTCTTCACCTTTGCGATGCTGCCGCTCTCTCCGGCTCCCGGAGCCGAAGAAGCGGCTTCTTCGCGCAAAGACGATTGTACCGCTCACAGTGCTCTCTTAGCGCCGCTTCTGCCGAAAGAAGCCCGGCCGCGGCTCTTAGCTCCGGAGAGCATCGTACCTTCGTCTTTAGCGTCTTTTGTGGTCTACAACCTAGCAGAAAGCTTTTCCACTCTGTCTGGCAAGGAAAACCTGCGGGAGCACAGAAAACATCTCCCATCGTCTTCTGGACGTTGCACGGAGGTCTGCCAAGTGTTTGGCATGAAGTAAAGAAAAGTTGTCCAAAACAGCTTCCAATCGACTATTCATGTGATTGGAAACGTCAGGAAAGTGTAAGGTACTGTTTTCTATCAGTTGGCAAGCTGCGCACACAATCCCAGTGTTGTACAGCTTCCTTCTTCACCTTTCCGATGCTGCCGCTCTCTCCGGCTCCCGGAGCCGAAGAAGCGGCTTCTTCGCGCAAAGACGATTGTACCGCTCACAGTGCTCTCTTAGCGCCGCTTCTGCCGACAGAAGCCCGGCAGCGGCTCTTAGCTCCGGAGAGCATCGTACCTTCGTCTTTAGCGTCTTTTGTGGTCTACATCCTAGCAGAAAGCTTTTCCACTCTGTCTGGCAAGGAAAACCTGCGGGAGCACAGAAAAC
The DNA here is from genome assembly GCF_027579445.1 of Ammospiza nelsoni. Taxonomy (NCBI): domain Eukaryota; kingdom Metazoa; phylum Chordata; class Aves; order Passeriformes; family Passerellidae; genus Ammospiza; species Ammospiza nelsoni. Next base: position 10,962 of record NW_026683183.1, read on the forward strand.
ATCTCCCATCGTGTTCTGGACGTTGCACGGAGGTCTGCCAAGTGTTTGGCATGAAGGAAAGAAAAGTTGTCCAAAACAGCTTCCAATCGAAGATTCATGTGATTGGAAACGTCAGGAAAGTGTAAGGTACTGTTTTCTATCAGTTGGCAAGCTGCGCACACAATCCCAGTGTTGTACAGCTTCCTTCTTCACCTTTGCGATGCTGCCGCTCTCTCCGGCTCCCGGAGCCGAAGAAGCGGCTTCTTCGCGCAAAGACGATTGTACCGCTCACAGTGCTCTCTTAGCGCCGCTTCTGCCGAAAGAAGCCCGGGAGCGGCTCTTAGCTCCGGAGAGCATCGTACCTTCGTCTTTAGCGTCTTTTGTGGTCTACATCCTAGCAGAAAGCTTTTCCACTCTGTCTGGCAAGGAAAACCTGCAGGAGCACAGAAAACATCTCCCATCGTGTTCTGGACGATGCACGGAGGTCTGCCAAGTGTTTGGCATGAAGGAAAGAAAAGTTGTCCAAAACAGCTTCCAATCGACTATTCATGTGATTGGAAACGTCAGGAAAGTGTAAGGTACTGTTTTCTATCAGTTGGCAAGCTGCGCACACAATCCCAGTGTTGTACAGCTTCCTTCTTCACCTTTGCGATGCTGCCGCTCTCTCCGGCTCCCGGAGCCGAAGAAGCGGCTTCTTCGCGCAAAGACGATTGTACCGCTCACAGTGCTCTCTTAGCGCGGCTTCTGCCGAAAGAAGGCCGGGAGCGGCTCTTAGCTCCGGAGAGCATCGTACCTTCGTCTTTAGCGTCTTTTGTGGTCTACATCCTAGCAGAAAGCTTTTCCACTCTGTCTGGCAAGGAAAACCTGCGGGAGCACAGAAAACATCTCCCATCGTCTTCTGGACGTTGCACGGACGTCTGCCAAGTGTTTGGCATGAAGGAAAGAAAAGTTGTCCAAAACAGCTTCCAATCGACTATTCATGTGATTGGAAACGTCAGGAAAGTGTAAGGTACTGTTTTCTATCAGTTGGCAAGCTGCGCACACAATCCCAGTGTTGTACAGCTTCCTTCTTCACCTTTCCGATGCTGCCGCTCTCTCCGGCTCCCGGAGCCGAAGAAGCGGCTTCTTCGCGCAAAGACGATTGTACCGCTCACAGTGCTCTCTTAGCGCCGCTTCTGCCGACAGAAGCCCGGCAGCGGCTCTTAGCTCCGGAGAGCATCGTACCTTCGTCTTTAGCGTCTTTTGTGGTCTACATCCTAGCAGAAAGCTTTTCCACTCTGTCTGGCAAGGAAAACCTGCGCGAGCACAGAAAACATCTCCCATCGTGTTCTGGACGTTGCACGGAGGTCTGCCAAGTGTTTGGCATGAAGGAAAGAAAAGTTGTCCAAAACAGCTTCCAATCGAAGATTCATGTGATTGGCAACGTCAGGAAAGTGTAAGGTACTGTTTTCTATCAGTTGGCAAGCTGCGCACACAATCCCAGTGTTGTACAGCTTCCTTCTTCACCTTTCCGATGCTGCCGCTCTCTCCGGCTCCCGGAGCCGAAGAAGCGGCTTCTTCGCGCAAAGACGATTGTACCGCTCACAGTGCTCTCTTAGCGCCGCTTCTGCCGAAAGAAGCCCGGGAGCGGCTCTTAGCTCCGGAGAGCATCGTACCTTCGTCTTTAGCGTCTTTTGTGGTCTACATCCTAGCAGAAAGCTTTTCCACTCTGTCTGGCAAGGAAAACCTGCAGGAGCACAGAAAACATCTCCCATCGTGTTCTGGACGATGCACGGAGGTCTGCCAAGTGTTTGGCATGAAGGAAAGAAAAGTTGTCCAAAACAGCTTCCAATCGACTATTCATGTGATTGGAAACGTCAGGAAAGTGTAAGGTACTGTTTTCTATCAGTTGGCAAGCTGCGCACACAATCCCAGTGTTGTACAGCTTCCTTCTTCACCTTTGCGATGCTGCCGCTCTCTCCGGCTCCCGGAGCCGAAGAAGCGGCTTCTTCGCGCAAAGACGATTGTACCGCTCACAGTGCTCTCTTAGCGCCGCTTCTGCCGAAAGAAGCCCGGGAGCGGCTCTTAGCTCCGGAGAGCATCGTACCTGCGTCTTTAGCGTCTTTTGTGGTCTACATCCTAGCAGAAAGCTTTTCCACTCTGTCCGGCAAGGAAAACCTGCGGCAGCACAGAAAACATCTCCCATCGTGTTCTGGACGTTGCACGGAGGTCTGCCAAGTGTTTGGCATGAAGGAAAGAAAAGTTGTCCAAAACAGCTTCCAATCGACTATTCATGTGATTGGAAACGTCAGGAAAGTGTAAGGTACTGTTTTCTATCAATTGGCAAGCTGCGCACACAATCCCAGTGTTGTACAGCTTCCTTCTTCACCTTTCCGATGCTGCCGCTCTCTCCGGCTCCCGGAGCCGAAGAAGCGGCTTCTTCGCGCAAAGACGATTGTACCGCTCACAGTGCTCTCTTAGCGCCGCTTCTGCCGAAAGAAGCCCGGGAGCGGCTCTTAGCTCCGGAGAGCATCGTACCTTCGTCTTTAGCGTCTTTTGTGGTCTACATCCTAGCAGAAAGCTTTTCCACTCTGTCTGGCAAGGAAAACCTGCGGGAGCACAGAAAACATCTCCCATCGTGTTCTGGACGATGCACGGAGGTCTGCCAAGTGTTTGGCATGAAGGAAAGAAAAGTTGTCCAAAACAGCTTCCAATCGACTATTCATGTGATTGGAAACGTCAGGAAAGTGTAAGGTACTGTTTTCTATCAGTTGGCAAGCTGCGCACACAATCCCAGTGTTGTACAGCTTCCTTCTTCACCTTTGCGATGCTGCCGCTCTCTCCGGCTCCCGGAGCCGAAGAAGCGGCTTCTTCGCGCAAAGACGATTGTACCGCTCACAGTGCTCTCTTAGCGCGGCTTCTGCCGAAAGAAGCCCGGGAGCGGCTCTTAGCTCCGGAGAGCATCGTACCTTCGTCTTTAGCGTCTTTTGTGGTCTACATCCTAGCAGAAAGCTTTTCCACTCTGTCTGGCAAGGAAAACCTGCGGGAGCACAGAAAACATCTCCCATCGTGTTCTGGACGTTGCACGGACGTCTGCCAAGTGTTTGGCATGAAGGAAAGAAAAGTTGTCCAAAACAGCTTCCAATCGAATATTCATGTGATTGGAAACGTCAGGAAAGTGTAAGGTACTGTTTTCTATCAGTTGGCAAGCTGCGCACACAATCCCAGTGTTGTACAGCTTCCTTCTTCACCTTTGCGATGCTGCCGCTCTCTCCGGCTCCTGGAGCCGAAGAAGCGGCTTCTTCGCGCAAAGACGATTGTACCGCTCACAGTGCTCTCTTAGCGCCGCTTCTGCCGAAAGAAGCCCGGCCGCGGCTCTTAGCTCCGGAGAGCATCGTACCTTCGTCTTTAGCGTCTTTTGTGGTCTACATCCTAGCAGAAAGCTTTTCCACTCTGTCTGGCAAGGAAAACCTGCGGGAGCACAGAAAACATCTCCCATCGTGTTCTGGACGTTGCACGGAGGTCTGCCAAGTGTTTGGCATGAAGGAAAGAAAAGTTGTCCAAAACAGCTTCCAATCGAATATTCATGTGATTGGAAACGTCAGGAAAGTGTAAGGTACTGTTTTCTATCAGTTGGCAAGCTGCGCACACAATCCCAGTGTTGTACAGCTTCCTTCTTCACCTTTGCGATGCTGCCGCTCTCTCCGGCTCCTGGAGCCGAAGAAGCGGCTTCTTCGCGCAAAGACGATTGTACCGCTCACAGTGCTCTCTTAGCGCCGCTTCTGCCGAAAGAAGCCCGGCCGCGGCTCTTAGCTCCGGAGAGCATCGTACCTTCGTCTTTAGCGTCTTTTGTGGTCTACATCCTAGCAGAAAGCTTTTCCACTCTGTCTGGCAAGGAAAACCTGCGGGAGCACAGAAAACATCTCCCATCGTGTTCTGGACGTTGCACGGAGGTCTGCCAAGTGTTTGGCATGAAGGAAAGAAAAGTTGTCCAAAACAGCTTCCAATCGACTATTCATGTGATTGGAAACGTCAGGAAAGTGTAAGGTACTGTTTTCTATCAGTTGGCAAGCTGCGCACACAATCCCAGTGTTGTACAGCTTCCTTCTTCACCTTTCCGATGCTGCCGCTCTCTCCGGCTCCCGGAGCCGAAGAAGCGGCTTCTTCGCGCAAAGACGATTGTACCGCTCACAGTGCTCTCTTAGCGCCGCTTCTGCCGACAGAAGCCCGGCAGCGGCTCTTAGCTCCGGAGAGCATCGTACCTTCGTCTTTAGCGTCTTTTGTGGTCTACATCCTAGCAGAAAGCTTTTCCACTCTGTCTGGCAAGGAAAACCTGCGGGAGCACAGAAAACATCTCCCATCGTGTTCTGGACGTTGCACGGAGGTCTGCCAAGTGTTTGGCATGAAGGAAAGAAAAGTTGTCCAAAACAGCTCCCAATCGAAGATTCATGTGATTGGAAACGTCAGGAAAGTGTAAGGTACTGTTTTCTATCAGTTGGCAAGCTGCGCACACAATCCCAGTGTTGTACAGCTTCCTTCTTCACCTTTCCGATGCTGCCGCTCTCTCCGGCTCCCGGAGCCGAAGAAGCGGCTTCTTCGCGCAAAGACGATTGTACCGCTCACAGTGCTCTCTTAGCGCCGCTTCTGCCGAAAGAAGCCCGGGAGCGGCTCTTAGCTCCGGAGAGCATCGTACCTTCGTCTTTAGCGTCTTTTGTGGTCTACATCCTAGCAGAAAGCTTTTCCACTCTGTCTGGCAAGGAAAACCTGCAGGAGCACAGAAAACATCTCCCATCGTGTTCTGGACGATGCACGGAGGTCTGCCAAGTGTTTGGCATGAAGGAAAGAAAAGTTGTCCAAAACAGCTTCCAATCGACTATTCATGTGATTGGAAACGTCAGGAAAGTGTAAGGTACTGTTTTCTATCAGTTGGCAAGCTGCGCACACAATCCCAGTGTTGTACAGCTTCCTTCTTCACCTTTGCGATGCTGCCGCTCTCTCCGGCTCCCGGAGCCGAAGAAGCGGCTTCTTCGCGCAAAGACGATTGTACCGCTCACAGTGCTCTCTTAGCGCGGCTTCTGCCGAAAGAAGGCCGGGAGCGGCTCTTAGCTCCGGAGAGCATCGTACCTTCGTCTTTAGCGTCTTTTGTGGTCTACATCCTAGCAGAAAGCTTTTCCACTCTGTCTGGCAAGGAAAACCTGCGGGAGCACAGAAAACATCTCCCATCGTGTTCTGGACGTTGCACGGAGGTCTGCCAAGTGTTTGGCATGTGTAAGGTACTGTTTTCTATCAGTTGGCAAGCTGCGCACACAATCCCAGTGTTGTACAGCTTCCTTCTTCACCTTCCGATGCTGCCGCTCTCCTTCCGGCTCCCGAGCCGAAGAAGCGGCTTCTTCGCGCAAAGACGATTGTACCGCTCACAGTGCTCTCTTAGCGCCGCTTCTGCCGAAAGAAGCCCGGGAGCGGCTCTTAGCTCCGGAGAGCATCGTACCTTCGTCTTTAGCGTCTTTTTGTGGTCTACATCCTAGCAGAAAGGCTTTTCTCCACTCTGTCTGGCAAGGAAAACCTGCAGGAGCACAGAAAAACATCTCCCATCGTGTTCTGGACGATGCACGGAGGGTCTGCCAAGTGTTTGGCATGAAGGAAAGAAAAGTTGTCCAAAACAGCTTCCAATCGACTATTCATGTGATTTGGAAACGTCAGGAAAGTGTAAGGTACTGTTTTCTATCAGTTGGCAAGCTGCGCACACACAATCCCAGTGTTGTACAGCTTCCTTCTTCACCTTTGCGATGCTGCCGCTCTCTCCGGCTCCCGGAGCCGAAGAAGCGGCTTTCTTCGCGCAAAGACGATTGTACCGCTCACAGTGCTCTCTAGCCGCCGCTTCTGCCGAAAGAAGCCCGGCCGCGGCTCTTAGCTCCGGAGAGCATCGTACCTGCGTCTTAGCGTCTTTTGTGGTCTACATCCTAGCAGAAAGCTTTTCCCACTCTGTCCGGCAAGGAAAACCTGCGGCAGCACAGAAAACATCTCCCATCGTGTTCTGGACGTTGCACGGAGGTCTGCCAAGTGTTTGGCATGAAGGAAAGAAAAGTTGTCCAAAACAGCTTCCAATCGACTATTCATGTGATTGGAAACGTCAGGAAAGTGTAAGGTACTGTTTTCTATCAATTGGCAAGCTGCGCACACAATCCCAGTGTTGTACAGCTTCCTTCTTCACCTTTCCGATGCTGCGCGCTCTCTCCGGCTCCCGGAGCCGAAGAAGCGGCTTCTTCGCGCAAAGACGATTGTACCGCTCACAGTGCTCTCTTAGCGCCGCTTCTGCCGAGAAGAAGCCCGGGAGCGGCTCTTAGCTCCGGAGAGCATCGTACCTTCGTCTTCTTAGCGTCTTTTGTGGTCTACATCCTAGCAGAAAGCTTTTCCACTCTGTCTGGCAAGGAAAACCTGCGGGAGCACAGAAAACATCTCCCATCGTGTTCTGGACGATGCACGGAGGTCTGCCAAGTGTTTGGCATGAAGGAAAGAAAAGTTGTCCAAAAACAGCTTCCAATCGACTTGATTACATTCCATAGTGATTGGAAACGTCAGGAAAGTGTAAGGTACTGTTTTCTATCAGTTGGCAAGCTGCGCACACAATCCCAGTGTTGTACAGCTTCCTTCTTCACCTTTCGATGCTGCCGCTCTCTCCGGCTCCCGGAGCCGAAGAAGCGGCTTCTTCGCGCAAAGACGATTGTACCGCTCACAGTGCTCTCTTAGCGCGCGCTTCTGCCGAAAGAAGGCCGGGAGCGGCTCTTAGCTCCGGAGAGCATCGTACCTTCGTCTTTAGCGTCTTTTGTGGTCTACATCCTAGCAGAAAGCTTTTCCACTCTGTCTGGCAAGGAAAACCTGCGGGAGCACAGAAAACATCTCCCATCGTCTTCTGGACGTTGCACGGACGTCTGCCAAGTGTTTGGCATGAAGGAAAGAAAAGTTGTCCAAAACAGCTTCCAATCGACTATTCATGTGATTGGAAACGTCAGGAAAGTGTAAGGTACTGTTTTCTATCAGTTGGCAAGCTGCGCACACAATCCCAGTGTTGTAGCAGCTTCCTTCTTCACCTTTCCGATGCTGCCGCTCTCTCTCCGGCTCCCGGAGCCGAAGAAGCGGCTTCTTCGCGCAAAGCACGATTGTACCGCTCACAGTGCTCTCTTAGCGCCGCTTCTGCCGAAAGAAGCCCGGCCGCGGCTCTTAGCTCCGGAGAGCATCGTACCTTCGTCTTTAGCGTCTTTTGTGGTCTACATCCTAGCAGAAAGCTTTTCCACTCTGTCTGGCAAGGAAAACTCTGCGGGAGCACAGTAAACATCTCCCATCGTGTTCTGCGACGTTGCACGGAGGTCTGCCAAGTGTTTGGCATGAAGGAAAGAAAAGTTGTCCAAAACAGCTTCCAATCGACTATTCATGTGATTGGAAACGTCAGGAAAGTGTAAGGTACTGTTTTCTATCAGTTGGCAAGCTGCGCACACAATCCCAGTGTTGTACAGCTTCCTTCTTCACCTTTGCGCGATGCTGCCGCTCTCTCTGGCTCCCGGAGCCGAAGAAGCGGCTTCTTCGCGCAAAGACGATTGTACCGCTCACAGTGCTCTCTTAGCGCCGCTTCTACCGAAAGAAGCCCGGGAGCGGCTCTTAGCTCCGGAGAGCATCGTACCTTCGTCTTTAGCGTCTTTTGTGGTCTACATCCTAGCAGAAAGCTTTTCACTCTGTCTGGCAAGGAAAACCTGCGGGAGCACAGAAAACATCTCCCATCGTGTTCTGGACGTTGCACGGAGGTCTGCCAAGTGTTTGGCATGAAGAGAAAAGAAAAGTTGTCCAAAACAGCTTCCAATCGAAGATTCATGTGATTGGAAACGTCAGGAAAGTGTAAGGTACTGTTTTCTATCAGTTGGCAAGCTGCGCACACAATCCCAGTGTTGTACAGCTTCCTTCTTCACCTTTCCGATGCTGCCGCTCTCTCCGGCTCCCGGAGCCGAAGAAGCGGCTTCTTCGCGCAAAGACGGATTGTACCGCTCACAGTGCTCTCTTAGCGCCGCTTCTGCCGAAAGAAGCCCGGCAGCGGCTCTTAGCTCCGGAGAGCATCGTACCTTCGTCTTTAGCGTCTTTTGTGGTCTACATCCTAGCAGAAAGCTTTTCCACTCTGTCTGGCAAGGAAAACCTGCGGGAGCACAGAAAACATCTCCCATCGTGTTCTGGACGTTGCAACGGAGGTCTGCCAAGTGTTTGGCATGAAGGAGAAAGAAAAGTTGTCCAAAACAGCTTCCAATCGACTATTCATGTGATTGGAAACGTCAGGAAAGTGTAAGGTACTGTTTTCTATCAGTTGGCAGAGCTGCGCACACATCACCAGTGTTGTACAGCTTCCTTCTTCACCTTTGCGATGCTGCCGCTCTCTCCGGCTCCCCGGAGCCGAAGAAGCGGCTTCTTCGCGCAAAGACGATTGTACCGCTCACAGTGCTCTCTTAGCGCCGCTTCTGCCGAAAGAAGCCCGGGAGCGGCTCTTAGCTCCGGAGAGCATCGTACCTTCGTCTTTAGCGTCTTTTGTGGTCTACATCCTAGCAGAAAGCTTTTCCACTCTGTCTGGCAAGGAAAACCTGCGGGAGCACAGAAAACATCTCCCATCGTGTTTCTGGACGTTGCACGGAGGTCTGCCAAGTGTTTGGCATGAAGGAAAGAAAAGTTGTCCAAAACAGGCTTCTCAATCGAAGATTCATGTGATTGGAAACGTCAGGAAAGTGTAAGGTACTGTTTTCTATCAGTTGGCAAGCTGCGCACACAATCCGCAGTGTTGTACAGCTTCCTTCTTCACCTTTGCGATGCTGCCCGCTCTCTCCGGCTCCCGGAGCCGAGAGAAGCGGCTTCTTCGCGCAAAGACGATTGTACCGCTCACAGTGCTCTCTTAGCGCCGCTTCTGCCGAAAGAAGCCCGGCCGCGGCTCTTAGCTCCGGAGAGCATCGTACCTTCGTCTTTAGCGTCTTTTGTGGTCTACAACCTAGCAGAAAGCTTTTCCACTCTGTCTGGCAAGGAAAACCTGCGGGAGCACAGAAAACATCTCCCATCGTCTTCTGGACGTTGCACGGAGGTCTGCCAAGTGTTTGGCATGAAGTAAAGAAAAGTTGTCCAAAACAGCTTCCAATCGACTATTCATGTGATTGGAAACGTCAGGAAAGTGTAAGGTACTGTTTTCTATCAGTTGGCAAGCTGCGCACACAATCCCAGTGTTGTACAGCTTCCTTCTTCACCTTTCGATGCTGCCGCTCTCTCCGGCTCCCGGAGCCGAAGAAGCGGCTTCTTCGCGCAAAGACGATTGTACCGCTCACAGTGCTCTCTTAGCGCCGCTTCTGCCGACAGAAGCCCGGCAGCGGCTCTTAGCTCCGGAGAGCATCGTACCTTCGTCTTTAGCGTCTTTTTGTGGTCTACATCCTAGCAGAAAGCTTTTCCACTCTGTCTGGCAAGGAAAACCTGCGGGAGCACAGAAAACATCTCCCATCGTGTTCTGGACGTTGCACGGAGGTCTGCCAAGTGTTTGGCATGAAGGAAAGAAAAGTTGTCCAAAACAGCTTCCAATCGAAGATTCATGTGATTGGAAACGTCAGGAAAGTGTAAGGTACTGTTTTCTATCAGTTGGCAAGCTGCGCACACAATCCCAGTGTTGTACAGCTTCTTCTTCACCTTTGCGATGCTGCCGCTCTCTCCGGCTCCCGGAGCCGAAGAAGCGGCTTCTTCGCGCAAAGACGATTGTACCGCTCAGCAGTGCTCTCTTAGCGCCGCTTCTGCCGAGAAAGAAGCCCGGGAGCGGCTCTTAGCTCCGGAGAGCATCGTACCTTCGTCTTTAGCGTCTTTTGTGGTCTACATCCTAGCAGAAAGCTTTTCCACTCTGTCTGGCAAGGAAAACCTGCAGGAGCACAGAAAACATCTCCCATCGTGTTCTGGACGATGCACGGAGGTCTGCCAAGTGTTTGGCATGAAGGAAAGAAAAGTTGTCCAAAAACAGCTTCCAATCGACTATTCATGTGATTGGAAACGTCAGGAAAGTGTAAGGTACTGTTTTCTATCAGTTGGCAAGCTGCGCACACAATCCCAGTGTTGTACAGCTTCCTTCTTCACCTTTGCGATGCTGCCGCTCTCTCTCCGGCTCCCGGAGCCGAAGAAGCGGCTTCTTCGCGCAAAGACGATTGTACCGCTCACAAGTGCTCTCTTAGCGCGGCTTCTGCCGAAAGAAGGCCGGGAGCGGCTCTTAGCTCCGGAGAGCATCGTACCTTCGTCTTTAGCGTCTTTTGTGGTCTACATCCTAGCAGAAAGCTTTTCCACTCTGTCTGGCAAGGAAAACCTGCGGGAGCACAGAAAACATCTCCCATCGTCTTCTGGACGTTGCACGGACGTCTGCCAAGTGTTTTGGCATGAAGGAAAGAAAAGTTGTCCAAAACAGCTTCCAATCGACTATTCATGTGATTGGAAACGTCAGGAAAGTGTAAGGTACTGTTTTCTATCAGTTTGGCAAGCTGCGCACACAATCCCAGTGTTGTACAGCTTCCTTCTTCACCTTTCCGATGCTGCCGCTCTCTCCGGCTCCCGGAGCCGAAGAAGCGGCTTCTTCGCGCAAAGACGAGTTGTACCGCTCACAGTGCTCTCTTAGCGCCCGCTTCTGCCGACAGAAGCCCGGCAGCGGCTCTTAGCTCCGGAGAGCATCGTACCTTCGTCTTTAGCGTCTTTTGTGGTCTACATCCTAGCAGAAAGCTTTTCCACTCTGTCTGGCAAGGAAAACCTGCGCGAGCACAGAAAACATCTCCCATCGTGTTCTGGACGTTGCACGGAGGTCTGCCAAGTGTTTGGCATGAAGGAAAGAAAAGTTGTCCAAAACAGCTTCCAATCGAAGATTCATGTGATTGGCAACGTCAGGAAAGTGTAAGGTACTGTTTTCTATCAGTTGTGGCAAGCTGCGCACACAATCCCAGTGTTGTACAGCTTCCTTCTTCACCTTTCCGATGCTGCCAGCTCTCTCCGGCTCCCGGAGCCGAAGAAGCGGCTTCTTCGCGCGCAAAGACGATTGTACCGCTCACAGTGCTCTCTTTTAGCGCCGCTTCTGCCGAAAGAAGCCCGGGAGCGGGCTCTTAGCTCCGGAGAGCATCGTACCTTCGTCTTTAGCGTCTTTTGTGGTCTACATCCTAGCAGAAAGCTTTTCCACTCTGTCTGGCAAGGAGAAAACCTGCAGGAGCACAGAAAACATCTCCCATCGTGTTCTGGACGATGCACGGAGGTCTGCCAAGTGTTTGGCATGAAGGAAAGAAAAGTTGTCCAAAACAGCTTCCAATCGACTATTCATGTGATTGGAAACGTCAGGAAAGTGTATACTGTTTTCTATCAGTTGGCAAGCTGCGCACACAATCCAGTGTTGTACAGCTTCCTTCTTCACCTTTGCGATGCTGCCGCTCTCTCCGGCTCCCGGAGCCGAAGAAGCGGCTTCTTCGCGCAAAGACGATTGTACCGCTCACAGTGCTCTCTTAGCGCCGCTTCTGCCGAAAGAAGCCCGGGAGCGGCTCTTAGCTCCGGAGAGCATCGTACCTGCGTCTTTAGCGTCTTTTGTGGTCTACATACCTAGCAGAAAGCTTTTCCACTCTGTCCGGCAAGGAAAACCTGCGGCAGCACAGAAAACATCTCCCATCGTGTTCTGGACGTTGCACGGAGGTCTGCCAAGTGTTTGGCATGAAGGAAAGAAAAGTTGTCCAAAACAGCTTCCAATCGACTATTCATGTGATTGGAAACGTCAGGAAAGTGTAAGGTACTGTTTTCTATCAATTGGCAAGCTGCGCACACAATCCCAGTGTTGTACAGCTTCCTTCTTCACCTTTCCGATGCTGCCGCTCTCTCCGGCTCCCGGAGCCGAAGAAGCGGCTTCTTCGCGCAAAGACGATTGTACCGCTCACAGTGCTCTCTTAGCGCCGCTTCTGCCGAAAGAAGCCCGGGAGCGGCTCTTAGCTCCGGAGAGCATCGTACTTCGTCTTTAGCGTCTTTTGTGGTCTACATCCTAGCAGAAAGCTTTTCCACTCTGTCTGGCAAGGAAAACCTGCGGGAGCACAGAAAACATCTCCCATCGTGTTCTGGACGATGCACGGAGGTCCTGCCAAGTGTTTGGCATGAAGGAAAGAAAAGTTGTCCAAAACAGCTTCCAATCGACTATTCATGTGATTGGAAACGTCAGGAAAGTGTAAGGTACTGTTTTCTATCAGTTGGCAAGCTGCGCACACAATCCCAGTGTTGTACAGCTTCCTTCTTCACCTTTGCGATGCTGCCGCTCTCCTCCGGCTCCCGGAGCCGAAGAAGCGGCTTCTTCGCGCAAAGACGATTGTACCGCTCACAGTGCTCTCTTAGCGCCGCTTCTGCCGAAAGAAGCCCGGGAGCGGCTCTTAGCTCCGGAGAGCATCGTACCTTCGTCTTTAGCGTCTTTTGTGGTCTACATCCTAGCAGAAAGCTTTTCCACTCTGTCTGGCAAGGAAAACCTGCGGGAGCACAGAAAACATCTCCCATCGTGTTCTGGACGTTGCACGGAGGTCTGCCAAGTGTTTGGCATGAAGGAAAGAAAAGTTGTCCAAAACAGCTTCCAATCGAAGATTCATGTGATTGGAAACGTCAGGAAAGTGTAAGGTACTGTTTTCTATCAGTTGGCAAGCTGCGCACACAATCCCAGTGTTGTACAGCTTCCTTCTTCACCTTTCTGATGCTGCCGCTCTCTCCGGCTCCCGGAGCCGAAGAAGCGGCTTCTTCGCGCAAAGACGATTGTACCGCTCACAGTGCTCTCTTAGCGCCGCTTCTGCCGAAAGAAGCCCGGCAGCGGCTCTTAGCTCCGGAGAGCATCGTACCTTCGTCTTTAGCGTCTTTTGTGGTCTACATCCTAGCAGAAAGCTTTTCCACTCTGTCTGGCAAGGAAAACCTGCGGGAGCACAGAAAACATCTCCCATCGTGTTCTGGACGATGCACGGAGGTCTGCCAAGTGTTTGGCATGAAGGAAAGAAAAGTTGTCCAAAACAGCTTCCAATCGAAGATTCATGTGATTGGAAACGTCAGGAAAGTGTAAGGTACTGGTTTTCTATCAGTTGGCAAGCTGCGCACACAATCCCAGTGTTGTACAGCTTCCCTTCTTCACCTTTCCGATGCTGCCGCTCTCTCCGGCTCCCGGAGCCGAAGAAGCGGCTTCTTCGCGCACAGACGATTGTACCGCTCACAGTGCTCTCTTAGCGCCGCTTCTGCCGAAAGAAGCCCGGGAGCGGCTCTTAGCTCCGGAGAGCATCGTACCTTCGTCTTTAGCGTCTTTTGTGGTCTACATCCTAGCAGAAAGCTTTTCCACTCTGTCTGGCAAGGAAAACCTGCGGGAGCACAGAAAACATCTCCCATCGTGTTCTGGACGTTGCACGGAGGTCTGCCAAGTGTTTGGCATGAAGGAAAGAAAAGTTGTCCAAAACAGCTTCCAATCTTCTATTCATGTGATTGGAAACGCCAGGAAAGTGTAAGGTACTGTTTTCTATCAGTTGGCAAGCTGCGCACTACAATCCCAGTGTTGTACAGCTTCCTTCTTCACCTTTGCGATGCTGCCGCTCTCTTCCGGCTCCCGGAGCCGAAGAAGCGGCTTCTTCGCGCAAAGACGATTGTACCGCTCACAGTGCTCTCTTAGCGCCGCTTCTGCCGAAAGAAGCCCGGGAGCGGCTCTTAGCTCCGGAGAGCATCGTACCTTCGTCTTTAGCGTCTTTTGTGGTCTACATCCTAGCAGAAAGCTTTTCCACTCTGTCTGGCAAGGAAAACCTGCGGGAGCACAGAAAACATCTCCCATCGTCTTCTGGACGTTGCACGGAGGTCTGCCAAGTGTTTGGCATGAAGGAAAGAAAAGTTGTCCAAAACAGCTTCCAATCGAAGATTCATGTGATTGGAAACGTCAGGAAAGTGTAAGGTACTGTTTTCTATCAGTTGGCAAGCTGCGCACACAATCCCAGTGTTGTACAGCTTCCTTCTTCACCTTTGCGATGCTGCCGCTCTCTCCGGCTCCCGGAGCCGAAGAAGCGGCTTCTTCGCGCAAAGACGATTGTACCGCTCACAGTGCTCTCTTAGCGCCGCTTCTGCCGAAAGAAGCCCGGCAGCGGCTCTTAGCTCCGGAGAGCATCGTACCTTCGTCTTTAGCGTCTTTTGTGGTCTACATCCTAGCAGAAAACTTTTCCACTCTGTCTGGCAAGGAAAACCTGCGGGAGCACAGAAAACATCTCCCATCGTCTTCTGGACGTTGCACGGACGTCTGCCAAGTGTTTGGCATGAAGGAAAGAAAAGTTGTCCAAAACAGCTTCCAATCGAAGATTCATGTGATTGGAAACATCAGGAAAGTGTAAGGTACTGTTTTCTATCAGTTGGCAAGCTGCGCACACAATCCCAGTGTTGTACAGCTTCCTTCTTCACCTTTGCGATGCTGCCGCTCTCTCCGGCTCCCGGAGCCGAAGAAGCGGCTTCTTCGCGCAAAGACGATTGTACCGCTCACAGTGCTCTCTTAGCGCCGCTTCTGCCGAAAGAAGCCGGCCGCGGCTCTTAGCTCCGGAGAGCATCGTACCTTCGTCTTTAGCGTCTTTTGTGGTCTACATCCTAGCAGAAAGCTTTTCCACTCTGTCTGGCAAGGAAAACCTGCAGGAGCACAGAAAACATCTCCCATCGTGTTCTGGACGATGCACGGAGGTCTGCCAAGTGTTTGGCATGAAGGAAAGAAAAGTTGTCCAAAACAGCTTCCAATCGACTATTCATGTGATTGGAAACGTCAGGAAAGTGTAAGGTACTGTTTTCTATCAGTTGGCAAGCTGCGCACACAATCCCAGTGTTGTACAGCTTCCTTCTTCACCTTTGCGATGCTGCCGCTCTCTCCGGCTCCCGGAGCCGAAGAAGCGGCTTCTTCGCGCAAAGACGATTGTACCGCTCACAGTGCTCTCTTAGCGCCGCTTCTGCCGAAAGAAGCCCGGCCGCGGCTCTTAGCTCCGGAGAGCATCGTACCTGCGTCTTTAGCGTCTTTTGTGGTCTACATCCTAGCAGAAAGCTTTTCCACTCTGTCCGGCAAGGAAAACCTGCGGCAGCACAGAAAACATCTCCCATCGTCTTCTGGACGTTGCACGGAGGTCTGCCAAGTGTTTGGCATGAAGGAAAGAAAAGTTGTCCAAAACAGCTTCCAATCGACTATTCATGTGATTGGAAACGTCAGGAAAGTGTAAGGTACTGTTTTCTATCAGTTGGCAAGCTGCGCACACAATCCCAGTGTTGTACAGCTTCCTTCTTCACCTTTGCGATGCTGCCGCTCTCTCCGGCTCCCGGAGCCGAAGAAGCGGCTTCTTCGCGCAAAGACGATTGTACCGCTCACAGTGCTCTCTTAGCGCCGCTTCTGCCGAAAGAAGCCCGGGAGCGGCTCTTAGCTCCGGAGAGCATCGTACCTTCGTCTTTAGCGTCTTTTGTGGTCTACATCCTAGCAGAAAGCTTTTCCACTCTGTCTGGCAAGGAAAACCTGCGGGAGCACAGAAAACATCTCCATCGTGTTCTGGACGATGCACGGAGGTCTGCCAAGTGTTTGGCATGAAGGAAAGAAAAGTTGTCCAAAACAGCTTCCAATCGACTATTCATGTGATTGGAAACGTCAGGAAAGTGTAAGGTACTGTTTTCTATCAGTTGGCAAGCTGCGCACACAATCCCAGTGTTGTACAGCTTCCTTCTTCACCTTTGCGATGCTGCCGCTCTCTCCGGCTCCCGGAGCCGAAGAAGCGGCTTCTTCGCGCAAAGACGATTGTACCGCTCACAGTGCTCTCTTAGCGCGGCTTCTGCCGAAAGAAGCCCGGGAGCGGCTCTTAGCTCCGGAGAGCATCGTACCTTCGTCTTTAGCGTCTTTTGTGGTCTACATCCTAGCAGAAAGCTTTTCCACTCTGTCTGGCAAGGAAAACCTGCGGGAGCACAGAAAACATCTCCCATCGTGTTCTGGACGTTGCACGGAGGTCTGCCAAGTGTTTGGCATGAAGGAAAGAAAAGTTGTCCAAAACAGCTTCCAATCGAAGATTCATGTGATTGGAAACGTCAGGAAAGTGTAAGGTACTGTTTTCTATCAGTTGGCAAGCTGCGCACACAATCCCAGTGTTGTACAGCTTCCTTCTTCACCTTTCTGATGCTGCCGCTCTCTCCGGCTCCCGGAGCCGAAGAAGCGGCTTCTTCGCGCAAAGACGATTGTACCGCTCACAGTGCTCTCTTAGCGCCGCTTCTGCCGAAAGAAGCCCGGGAGCGGCTCTTAGCTCCGGAGAGCATCGTACCTTCGTCTTTAGCGTCTTTTGTGGTCTACATCCTAGCAGAAAGCTTTTCCACTCTGTCTGGCAAGGAAAACCTGCGCGAGCACAGAAAACATCTCCCATCGTGTTCTGGACGTTGCACGGAGGTCTGCCAAGTGTTTGGCATGAAGGAAAGAAAAGTTGTCCAAAACAGCTTCCAATCGAAGATTCATGTGATTGGAAACGTCAGGAAAGTGTAAGGTACTGTTTTCTATCAGTTGGCAAGCTGCGCACACAATCCCAGTGTTGTACAGCTTCCTTCTTCACCTTTCCGATGCTGCCGCTCTCTCCGGCTCCCGGAGCCGAAGAAGCGGCTTCTTCGCGCAAAGACGATTGTACCGCTCACAGTGCTCTCTTAGCGCCGCTTCTGCCGAAAGAAGCCCGGGAGCGGCTCTTAGCTCCGGAGAGCATCGTACCTTCGTCTTTAGCGTCTTTTGTGGTCTACATCCTAGCAGAAAGCTTTTCCACTCTGTCTGGCAAGGAAAACCTGCGGGAGCACAGAAAACATCTCCCATCGTGTTCTGGACGATGCACGGAGGTCTGCCAAGTGTTTGGCATGAAGGAAAGAAAAGTTGTCCAAAACAGCTTCCAATCGACTATTCATGTGATTGGAAACGTCAGGAAAGTGTAAGGTACTGTTTTCTATCAGTTGGCAAGCTGCGCACACAATCCAGTGTTGTACAGCTTCCTTCTTCACCTTTGCGATGCTGCCGCTCTCTCCGGCTCCCGGAGCCGAAGAAGCGGCTTCTACGCGCAAAGACGATTGTACCGCTCACAGTGCTCTCTTAGCGCGGCTTCTGCCGAAAGAAGCCCGGGAGCGGCTCTTAGCTCCGGAGAGCATCGTACCTTCGTCTTTAGCGTCTTTTGTGGTCTACATCCTAGCAGAAAGCTTTTCCACTCTGTCTGGCAAGGAAAACCTGCGCGAGCACAGAAAACATCTCCCATCGTCTTCTGGACGTTGCACGGAGGTCTGCCAAGTGTTTGGCATGAAGGAAAGAAAAGTTGTCCAAAACAGCTTCCAATCGACTATTCATGTGATTGGAAACGTCAGGAAAGTGTAAGGTACTGTTTTCTATCAGTTGGCAAGCTGCGCACACAATCCCAGTGTTGTACAGCTTCCTTCTTCACCTTTCCGATGCTGCCGCTCTCTCCGGCTCCCGGAGCCGAAGAAGCGGCTTCTTCGCGCAAAGACGATTGTACCGCTCACAGTGCTCTCTTAGCGCCGCTTCTGCCGAAAGAAGGCCGGGAGCGGCTCTTAGCTCCGGAGAGCATCGTACCTTCGTCTTTAGCGTCTTTTGTGGTCTACATCCTAGCAGAAAGCTTTTCCACTCTGTCTGGCAAGGAAAACCTGCGGGAGCACAGGAAACATCTCCAATCGTCTTCTGGACGTTGCACGGAGGTCTGCCAAGTGTTTGGCATGAAGGAAAGAAAAGTTGTCCAAAACAGCTTCCAATCGAAGATTCATGTGATTGGAAACGTCAGGAAAGTGTAAGGTACTGTTTTCTATCAGTTGGCAAGCTGCGCACACAATCCCAGTGTTGTACAGCTTCCTTCTTCACCTTTCCGATGCTGCCGCTCTCTCCGGCTCCCGGAGCCGAAGAAGCGGCTTCTTCGCGCAAAGACGATTGTACCGCTCACAGTGCTCTCTTAGCGCCGCTTCTGCCGAAAGAAGGCCGGGAGCGGCTCTTAGCTCCGGAGAGCATCGTACCTTCGTCTTTAGCGTCTTTTGTGGTCTACATCCTAGCAGAAAGCTTTTCCACTCTGTCTGGCAAGGAAAACCTGCGGGAGCACAGAAAACATCTCCCATCGTGTTCTGGACGTTGCACGGACGTCTGCCAAGTGTTTGGCATGAAGGAAAGAAAAGTTGTCCAAAACAGCTTCCAATCGAATATTCATGTGATTGGAAACGTCAGGAAAGTGTAAGGTACTGTTTTCTATCAGTTGGCAAGCTGCGCACACAATCCCAGTGTTGTACAGCTTCCTTCTTCACCTTTGCGATGCTGCCGCTCTCTCCGGCTCCTGGAGCCGAAGAAGCGGCTTCTTCGCGCAAAGACGATTGTACCGCTCACAGTGCTCTCTTAGCGCCGCTTCTGCCGAAAGAAGCCCGGGAGCGGCTCTTAGCTCCGGAGAGCATCGTACCTTCGTCTTTAGTGTCTTTTGTGGTCTACATCCTAGCAGAAAGCTTTTCCACTCTGTCTGGCAAGGAAAACCTCCAGGAGCACAGAAAACATCTCCCATCGTGTTCTGGACGTTGCACGGAGGTCTGCCAAGTGTTTGGCATGAAGGAAAGAAAAGTTGTCCAAAACAGCTTCCAATCGACTATTCATGTGATTGGAAACGTCAGGAAAGTGTAAGGTACTGTTTTCTATCAGTTGGCAAGCTGCGCACACAATCCCAGTGTTGTACAGCTTCCTTCTTCACCTTTGCGATGCTGCCGCTCTCTCTGGCTCCCGGAGCCGAAGAAGCGGCTTCTTCGCGCAAAGACGATTGTACCGCTCACAGTGCTCTCTTAGCGCCGCTTCTACCGAAAGAAGCCCGGGAGCGGATCTTAGCTCCGGAGAGCATCGTACCTTCGTCTTTAGCGTCTTTTGTGGTCTACATCCTAGCAGAAAGCTTTTCCACTCTGTCTGGCAAGGAAAACCTGCGGGAGCACAGAAAACATCTCCCATCGTCTTCTGGACGTTGCACGGACGTCTGCCAAGTGTTTGGCATGAAGGAAAGAAAAGTTGTCCAAAACAGCTTCCAATCGACTATTCATGTGATTGGAAACGTCAGGAAAGTGTAAGGTACTGTTTTCTATCAGTTGGCAAGCTGCGCACACAATCCCAGTGTTGTACAGCTTCCTTCTTCACCTTTCCGATGCTGCCGCTCTCTCCGGCTCCCGGAGCCGAAGAAGCGGCTTCTTCGCGCAAAGACGATTGTACCGCTCACAGTGCTCTCTTAGCGCCGCTTCTGCCGAAAGAAGCCCGGCCGCGGCTCTTAGCTCCGGAGAGCATCGTACCTTCGTCTTTAGCGTCTTTTGTGGTCTACATCCTAGCAGAAAGCTTTTCCACTCTGTCTGGCAAGGAAAACCTGCGGGAGCACAGAAAACATCTCCCATCGTGTTCTGGACGTTGCACGGAGGTCTGCCAAGTGTTTGGCATGAAGGAAAGAAAAGTTGTCCAAAACAGCTTCCAATCTTCTATTCATGTGATTGGAAACGCCAGGAAAGTGTAAGGTACTGTTTTCTATCAGTTGGCAAGCTGCGCACACAATCCCAGTGTTGTACAGCTTCCTTCTTCACCTTTCCGATGCTGCCGCTCTCTCCGGCTCCCGGAGCCGAAGAAGCGGCTTCTTCGCGCAAAGACGATTGTACCGCTCACAGTGCTCTCTTAGCGCCGCTTCTGCCGAAAGAAGCCCGGGAGCGGCTCTTAGCTCCGGAGAGCATCGTACCTTCGTCTTTAGCGTCTTTTGTGGTCTACATCCTAGCAGAAAGCTTTTCCACTCTGTCTGGCAAGGAAAACCTGCGGGAGCACAGAAAACATCTCCAATCGTCTTCTGGACGTTGCACGGAGGTCTGCCAAGTGTTTGGCATGAAGGAAAGAAAAGTTGTCCAAAACAGCTTCCAATCGAAGATTCATGTGATTGGAAACGTCAGGAAAGTGTAAGGTACTGTTTTCTATCAGTTGGCAAGCTGCGCACACAATCCCAGTGTTGTACAGCTTCCTTCTTCACCTTTCCGATGCTGCCGCTCTCTCCGGCTCCCGGAGCCGAAGAAGCGGCTTCTTCGCGCAAAGACGATTGTACCGCTCACAGTGCTCTCTTAGCGCCGCTTCTGCCGAAAGAAGGCCGGGAGCGGCTCTTAGCTCCGGAGAGCATCGTACCTTCGTCTTTAGCGTCTTTTGTGGTCTACATCCTAGCAGAAAGCTTTTCCACTCTGTCTGGCAAGGAAAACCTGCAGGAGCACAGAAAACATCTCCCATCGTGTTCTGGACGATGCACGGACGTCTGCCAAGTGTTTGGCATGAAGGAAAGAAAAGTTGTCCAAAACAGCTTCCAATCGACTATTCATGTGATTGGAAACGTCAGGAAAGTGTAAGGTACTGTTTTCTATCAGTTGGCAAGCTGCGCACACAATCCCAGTGTTGTACAGCTTCCTTCTTCACCTTTGCGATGCTGCCGCTCTCTCCGGCTCCCGGAGCCGAAGAAGCGGCTTCTTCGCGCAAAGACGATTGTACCGCTCACAGTGCTCTCTTAGCGCCGCTTCTGCCGAAAGAAGCCCGGCCGCGGCTCTTAGCTCCGGAGAGCATCGTACCTGCGTCTTTAGCGTCTTTTGTGGTCTACATCCTAGCAGAAAGCTTTTCCACTCTGTCCGGCAAGGAAAACCTGCGGCAGCACAGAAAACATCTCCCATCGTGTTCTGGACGTTGCACGGAGGTCTGCCAAGTGTTTGGCATGAAGGAAAGAAAAGTTGTCCAAAACAGCTTCCAATCGACTATTCATGTGATTGGAAACGTCAGGAAAGTGTAAGGTACTGTTTTCTATCAGTTGGCAAGCTGCGCACACAATCCCAGTGTTGTACAGCTTCCTTCTTCACCTTTGCGATGCTGCCGCTCTCTCCGGCTCCCGGAGCCGAAGAAGCGGCTTCTTCGCGCAAAGACGATTGTACCGCTCACAGTGCTCTCTTAGCGCCGCTTCTGCCGAAAGAAGGCCGGGAGCGGCTCTTAGCTCCGGAGAGCATCGTACCTTCGTCTTTAGCGTCTTTTGTGGTCTACATCCTAGCAGAAAGCTTTTCCACTCTGTCTGGCAAGGAAAACCTGCGGGAGCACAGAAAACATCTCCCATCGTGTTCTGGACGATGCACGGAGGTCTGCCAAGTGTTTGGCATGAAGGAAAGAAAAGTTGTCCAAAACAGCTTCCAATCGACTATTCATGTGATTGGAAACGTCAGGAAAGTGTAAGGTACTGTTTTCTATCAGTTGGCAAGCTGCGCACACAATCCCAGTGTTGTACAGCTTCCTTCTTCACCTTTGCGATGCTGCCGCTCTCTCCGGCTCCCGGAGCCGAAGAAGCGGCTTCTTCGCGCAAAGACGATTGTACCGCTCACAGTGCTCTCTTAGCGCGGCTTCTGCCGAAAGAAGCCCGGGAGCGGCTCTTAGCTCCGGAGAGCATCGTACCTTCGTCTTTAGCGTCTTTTGTGGTCTACATCCTAGCAGAAAGCTTTTCCACTCTGTCTGGCAAGGAAAACCTGCGGGAGCACAGAAAACATCTCCCATCGTGTTCTGGACGTTGCACGGAGGTCTGCCAAGTGTTTGGCATGAAGGAAAGAAAAGTTGTCCAAAACAGCTTCCAATCGAAGATTCATGTGATTGGAAACGTCAGGAAAGTGTAAGGTACTGTTTTCTATCAGTTGGCAAGCTGCGCACACAATCCCAGTGTTGTACAGCTTCCTTCTTCACCTTTCTGATGCTGCCGCTCTCTCCGGCTCCCGGAGCCGAAGAAGCGGCTTCTTCGCGCAAAGACGATTGTACCGCTCACAGTGCTCTCTTAGCGCCGCTTCTGCCGAAAGAAGCCCGGCAGCGGCTCTTAGCTCCGGAGAGCATCGTACCTTCGTCTTTAGCGTCTTTTGTGGTCTACATCCTAGCAGAAAGCTTTTCCACTCTGTCTGGCAAGGAAAACCTGCGCGAGCACAGAAAACATCTCCCATCGTGTTCTGGACGTTGCACGGAGGTCTGCCAAGTGTTTGGCATGAAGGAAAGAAAAGTTGTCCAAAACAGCTTCCAATCGAAGATTCATGTGATTGGAAACGTCAGGAAAGTGTAAGGTACTGTTTTCTATCAGTTGGCAAGCTGCGCACACAATCCCAGTGTTGTACAGCTTCCTTCTTCACCTTTCCGATGCTGCCGCTCTCTCCGGCTCCCGGAGCCGAAGAAGCGGCTTCTTCGCGCAAAGACGATTGTACCGCTCACAGTGCTCTCTTAGCGCCGCTTCTGCCGAAAGAAGGCCGGGAGCGGCTCTTAGCTCCGGAGAGCATCGTACCTTCGTCTTTAGCGTCTTTTGTGGTCTACATCCTAGCAGAAAGCTTTTCCACTCTGTCTGGCAAGGAAAACCTGCAGGAGCACAGAAAACATCTCCCATCGTGTTCTGGACGATGCACGGAGGTCTGCCAAGTGTTTGGCATGAAGGAAAGAAAAGTTGTCCAAAACAGCTTCCAATCGACTATTCATGTGATTGGAAACGTCAGGAAAGTGTAAGGTACTGTTTTCTATCAGTTGGCAAGCTGCGCACACAATCCCAGTGTTGTACAGCTTCCTTCTTCACCTTTGCGATGCTGCCGCTCTCTCCGGCTCCCGGAGCCGAAGAAGCGGCTTCTTCGCGCAAAGACGATTGTACCGCTCACAGTGCTCTCTTAGCGCGGCTTCTGCCGAAAGAAGCCCGGGAGCGGCTCTTAGCTCCGGAGAGCATCGTACCTTCGTCTTTAGCGTCTTTTGTGGTCTACATCCTAGCAGAAAGCTTTTCCACTCTGTCTGGCAAGGAAAACCTGCGGGAGCACAGAAAACATCTCCCATCGTGTTCTGGACGTTGCACGGAGGTCTGCCAAGTGTTTGGCATGAAGGAAAGAAAAGTTGTCCAAAACAGCTTCCAATCGACTATTCATGTGATTGGAAACGTCAGGAAAGTGTAAGGTACTGTTTTCTATCAGTTGGCAAGCTGCGCAC
This sequence comes from Ammospiza nelsoni, assembly GCF_027579445.1. Lineage (NCBI taxonomy): Eukaryota > Metazoa > Chordata > Aves > Passeriformes > Passerellidae > Ammospiza > Ammospiza nelsoni. The sequence goes on from NW_026683183.1 coordinate 33,961, forward strand.
ACAATCCCAGTGTTGTACAGCTTCCTTCTTCACCTTTCCGATGCTGCCGCTCTCTCCGGCTCCCGGAGCCGAAGAAGCGGCTTCTTCGCGCAAAGACGATTGTACCGCTCACAGTGCTCTCTTAGCGCCGCTTCTGCCGAAAGAAGCCCGGGAGCGGCTCTTAGCTCCGGAGAGCATCGTACCTTCGTCTTTAGCGTCTTTTGTGGTCTACATCCTAGCAGAAAGCTTTTCCACTCTGTCTGGCAAGGAAAACCTGCGCGAGCACAGAAAACATCTCCCATCGTGTTCTGGACGTTGCACGGAGGTCTGCCAAGTGTTTGGCATGAAGGAAAGAAAAGTTGTCCAAAACAGCTTCCAATCGAATATTCATGTGATTGGAAACGTCAGGAAAGTGTAAGGTACTGTTTTCTATCAGTTGGCAAGCTGCGCACACAATCCCAGTGTTGTACAGCTTCCTTCTTCACCTTTCCGATGCTGCCGCTCTCTCCGGCTCCCGGAGCCGAAGAAGCGGCTTCTTCGCGCAAAGACGATTGTACCGCTCACAGTGCTCTCTTAGCGCCGGTTCTGCCGAAAGAAGCCCGGGAGCGGCTCTCAGCTCCGGAGAGCATCGTACCTTCGTCTTTAGCGTCTTTTGTGGTCTACATCCTAGCAGAAAGCTTTTCCACTCTGTCTGGCAAGGAAAACCTGCAGGAGCACAGAAAACATCTCCCATCGTGTTCTGGACGATGCACGGAGGTCTGCCAAGTGTTTGGCATGAAGGAAAGAAAAGTTGTCCAAAACAGCTTCCAATCGACTATTCATGTGATTGGAAACATCAGGAAAGTGTAAGGTACTGTTTTCTATCAGTTGGCAAGCTGCGCACACAATCCCAGTGTTGTACAGCTTCCTTCTTCACCTTTGCGATGCTGCCGCTCTCTCCGGCTCCCGGAGCCGAAGAAGCGGCTTCTTCGCGCAAAGACGATTGTACCGCTCACAGTGCTCTCTTAGCGCGGCTTCTGCCGAAAGAAGCCCGGGAGCGGCTCTTAGCTCCGGAGAGCATCGTACCTTCGTCTTTAGCGTCTTTTGTGGTCTACATCCTAGCAGAAAGCTTTTCCACTCTGTCTGGCAAGGAAAACCTGCGGGAGCACAGAAAACATCTCCCATCGTGTTCTGGACGTTGCACGGAGGTCTGCCAAGTGTTTGGCATGAAGGAAAGAAAAGTTGTCCAAAAGAGCTTCCAATCGAAGATTCATGTGATTGGAAACGTCAGGAAAGTGTAAGGTACTGTTTTCTATCAGTTGGCAAGCTGCGCACACAATCCCAGTGTTGTACAGCTTCCTTCTTCACCTTTCCGATGCTGCCGCTCTCTCCGGCTCCCGGAGCCGAAGAAGCGGCTTCTTCGCGCAAAGACGATTGTACCGCTCACAGTGCTCTCTTAGCGCCGCTTCTGCCGAAAGAAGCCCGGCAGCGGCTCTTAGCTCCGGAGAGCATCGTACCTTCGTCTTTAGCGTCTTTTGTGGTCTACATCCTAGCAGAAAGCTTTTCCACTCTGTCTGGCAAGGAAAACCTGCAGGAGCACAGAAAACATCTCCCATCGTGTTCTGGACGATGCACGGAGGTCTGCCAAGTGTTTGGCATGAAGGAAAGAAAAGTTGTCCAAAACAGCTTCCAATCGACTATTCATGTGATTGGAAACGTCAGGAAAGTGTAAGGTACTGTTTTCTATCAGTTGGCAAGCTGCGCACACAATCCCAGTGTTGTACAGCTTCCTTCTTCACCTTTCCGATGCTGCCGCTCTCTCCGGCTCCCGGAGCCGAAGAAGCGGCTTCTTCGCGCAAAGACGATTGTACCGCTCACAGTGCTCTCTTAGCGCCGCTTCTGCCGAAAGAAGCCCGGCCGCGGCTCTTAGCTCCGGAGAGCATCGTACCTGCGTCTTTAGCGTCTTTTGTGGTCTACATCCTAGCAGAAAGCTTTTCCACTCTGTCCGGCAAGGAAAACCTGCGGGAGCACAGAAAACATCTCCCATCGTGTTCTGGACGTTGCACGGAGGTCTGCCAAGTGTTTGGCATGAAGGAAAGAAAAGTTGTCCAAAACAGCTTCCAATCGACTATTCATGTGATTGGAAACGTCAGGAAAGTGTAAGGTACTGTTTTCTATCAGTTGGCAAGCTGCGCACACAATCCCAGTGTTGTACAGCTTCCTTCTTCACCTTTCCGATGCTGCCGCTCTCTCCGGCTCCCGGAGCCGAAGAAGCGGCTTCTTCGCGCAAAGACGATTGTACCGCTCACAGTGCTCTCTTAGCGCCGCTTCTGCCGAAAGAAGGCCGGGAGCGGCTCTTAGCTCCGGAGAGCATCGTACCTTCGTCTTTAGCGTCTTTTGTGGTCTACATCCTAGCAGAAAGCTTTTCCACTCTGTCTGGCAAGGAAAACCTGCGGGAGCACAGAAAACATCTCCCATCGTGTTCTGGACGTTGCACGGACGTCTGCCAAGTGTTTGGCATGAAGGAAAGAAAAGTTGTCCAAAACAGCTTCCAATCGAATATTCATGTGATTGGAAACGTCAGGAAAGTGTAAGGTACTGTTTTCTATCAGTTGGCAAGCTGCGCACACAATCCCAGTGTTGTACAGCTTCCTTCTTCACCTTTGCGATGCTGCCGCTCTCTCCGGCTCCTGGAGCCGAAGAAGCGGCTTCTTCGCGCAAAGACGATTGTACCGCTCACAGTGCTCTCTTAGCGCCGCTTCTGCCGAAAGAAGCCCGGGAGCGGCTCTTAGCTCCGGAGAGCATCGTACCTTCGTCTTTAGTGTCTTTTGTGGTCTACATCCTAGCAGAAAGCTTTTCCACTCTGTCTGGCAAGGAAAACCTCCAGGAGCACAGAAAACATCTCCCATCGTGTTCTGGACGTTGCACGGAGGTCTGCCAAGTGTTTGGCATGAAGGAAAGAAAAGTTGTCCAAAACAGCTTCCAATCGACTATTCATGTGATTGGAAACGTCAGGAAAGTGTAAGGTACTGTTTTCTATCAGTTGGCAAGCTGCGCACACAATCCCAGTGTTGTACAGCTTCCTTCTTCACCTTTGCGATGCTGCCGCTCTCTCTGGCTCCCGGAGCCGAAGAAGCGGCTTCTTCGCGCAAAGACGATTGTACCGCTCACAGTGCTCTCTTAGCGCCGCTTCTACCGAAAGAAGCCCGGGAGCGGATCTTAGCTCCGGAGAGCATCGTACCTTCGTCTTTAGCGTCTTTTGTGGTCTACATCCTAGCAGAAAGCTTTTCCACTCTGTCTGGCAAGGAAAACCTGCGGGAGCACAGAAAACATCTCCCATCGTCTTCTGGACGTTGCACGGACGTCTGCCAAGTGTTTGGCATGAAGGAAAGAAAAGTTGTCCAAAACAGCTTCCAATCGAAGATTCATGTGATTGGAAACGTCAGGAAAGTGTAAGGTACTGTTTTCTATCAGTTGGCAAGCTGCGCACACAATCCCAGTGTTGTACAGCTTCCTTCTTCACCTTTGCGATGCTGCCGCTCTCTCCGGCTCCCGGAGCCGAAGAAGCGGCTTCTTCGCGCAAAGACGATTGTACCGCTCACAGTGCTCTCTTAGCGCCGCTTCTGCCGAAAGAAGCCCGGGAGCGGCTCTTAGCTCCGGAGAGCATCGTACCTTCGTCTTTAGCGTCTTTTGTGGTCTACATCCTAGCAGAAAGCTTTTCCACTCTGTCTGGCAAGGAAAACCTGCGGGAGCACAGAAAACATCTCCCATCGTGTTCTGGACGATGCACGGAGGTCTGCCAAGTGTTTGGCATGAAGGAAAGAAAAGTTGTCCAAAACAGCTTCCAATCGACTATTCATGTGATTGGAAACGTCAGGAAAGTGTAAGGTACTGTTTTCTATCAGTTGGCAAGCTGCGCACACAATCCCAGTGTTGTACAGCTTCCTTCTTCACCTTTGCGATGCTGCCGCTCTCTCCGGCTCCCGGAGCCGAAGAAGCGGCTTCTTCGCGCAAAGACGATTGTACCGCTCACAGTGCTCTCTTAGCGCGGCTTCTGCCGAAAGAAGCCCGGGAGCGGCTCTTAGCTCCGGAGAGCATCGTACCTTCGTCTTTAGCGTCTTTTGTGGTCTACATCCTAGCAGAAAGCTTTTCCACTCTGTCTGGCAAGGAAAACCTGCGGGAGCACAGAAAACATCTCCCATCGTGTTCTGGACGTTGCACGGAGGTCTGCCAAGTGTTTGGCATGAAGGAAAGAAAAGTTGTCCAAAACAGCTTCCAATCGAAGATTCATGTGATTGGAAACGTCAGGAAAGTGTAAGGTACTGTTTTCTATCAGTTGGCAAGCTGCGCACACAATCCCAGTGTTGTACAGCTTCCTTCTTCACCTTTCTGATGCTGCCGCTCTCTCCGGCTCCCGGAGCCGAAGAAGCGGCTTCTTCGCGCAAAGACGATTGTACCGCTCACAGTGCTCTCTTAGCGCCGCTTCTGCCGAAAGAAGGCCGGGAGCGGCTCTTAGCTCCGGAGAGCATCGTACCTTCGTCTTTAGCGTCTTTTGTGGTCTACATCCTAGCAGAAAGCTTTTCCACTCTGTCTGGCAAGGAAAACCTGCAGGAGCACAGAAAACATCTCCCATCGTGTTCTGGACGATGCACGGAGGTCTGCCAAGTGTTTGGCATGAAGGAAAGAAAAGTTGTCCAAAACAGCTTCCAATCGACTATTCATGTGATTGGAAACGTCAGGAAAGTGTAAGGTACTGTTTTCTATCAGTTGGCAAGCTGCGCACACAATCCCAGTGTTGTACAGCTTCCTTCTTCACCTTTGCGATGCTGCCGCTCTCTCCGGCTCCCGGAGCCGAAGAAGCGGCTTCTTCGCGCAAAGACGATTGTACCGCTCACAGTGCTCTCTTAGCGCGGCTTCTGCCGAAAGAAGCCCGGGAGCGGCTCTTAGCTCCGGAGAGCATCGTACCTTCGTCTTTAGCGTCTTTTGTGGTCTACATCCTAGCAGAAAGCTTTTCCACTCTGTCTGGCAAGGAAAACCTGCGCGAGCACAGAAAACATCTCCCATCGTGTTCTGGACGTTGCACGGAGGTCTGCCAAGTGTTTGGCATGAAGGAAAGAAAAGTTGTCCAAAACAGCTTCCAATCGACTATTCATGTGATTGGAAACGTCAGGAAAGTGTAAGGTACTGTTTTCTATCAGTTGGCAAGCTGCGCACACAATCCCAGTGTTGTACAGCTTCCTTCTTCACCTTTCCGATGCTGCCGCTCTCTCCGGCTCCCGGAGCCGAAGAAGCGGCTTCTTCGCGCAAAGACGATTGTACCGCTCACAGTGCTCTCTTAGCGCCGCTTCTGCCGAAAGAAGCCCGGGAGCGGCTCTTAGCTCCGGAGAGCATCGTACCTTCGTCTTTAGCGTCTTTTGTGGTCTACATCCTAGCAGAAAGCTTTTCCACTCTGTCTGGCAAGGAAAACCTGCGCGAGCACAGAAAACATCTCCCATCGTGTTCTGGACGTTGCACGGAGGTCTGCCAAGTGTTTGGCATGAAGGAAAGAAAAGTTGTCCAAAACAGCTTCCAATCGAATATTCATGTGATTGGAAACGTCAGGAAAGTGTAAGGTACTGTTTTCTATCAGTTGGCAAGCTGCGCACACAATCCCAGTGTTGTACAGCTTCCTTCTTCACCTTTCCGATGCTGCCGCTCTCTCCGGCTCCCGGAGCCGAAGAAGCGGCTTCTTCGCGCAAAGACGATTGTACCGCTCACAGTGCTCTCTTAGCGCCGCTTCTGCCGAAAGAAGCCCGGGAGCGGCTCTCAGCTCCGGAGAGCATCGTACCTTCGTCTTTAGCGTCTTTTGTGGTCTACATCCTAGCAGAAAGCTTTTCCACTCTGTCTGGCAAGGAAAACCTGCAGGAGCACAGAAAACATCTCCCATCGTGTTCTGGACGATGCACGGAGGTCTGCCAAGTGTTTGGCATGAAGGAAAGAAAAGTTGTCCAAAACAGCTTCCAATCGACTATTCATGTGATTGGAAACATCAGGAAAGTGTAAGGTACTGTTTTCTATCAGTTGGCAAGCTGCGCACACAATCCCAGTGTTGTACAGCTTCCTTCTTCACCTTTGCGATGCTGCCGCTCTCTCCGGCTCCCGGAGCCGAAGAAGCGGCTTCTTCGCGCAAAGACGATTGTACCGCTCACAGTGCTCTCTTAGCGCGGCTTCTGCCGAAAGAAGCCCGGGAGCGGCTCTTAGCTCCGGAGAGCATCGTACCTTCGTCTTTAGCGTCTTTTGTGGTCTACATCCTAGCAGAAAGCTTTTCCACTCTGTCTGGCAAGGAAAACCTGCGGGAGCACAGAAAACATCTCCCATCGTGTTCTGGACGTTGCACGGAGGTCTGCCAAGTGTTTGGCATGAAGGAAAGAAAAGTTGTCCAAAAGAGCTTCCAATCGAAGATTCATGTGATTGGAAACGTCAGGAAAGTGTAAGGTACTGTTTTCTATCAGTTGGCAAGCTGCGCACACAATCCCAGTGTTGTACAGCTTCCTTCTTCACCTTTCCGATGCTGCCGCTCTCTCCGGCTCCCGGAGCCGAAGAAGCGGCTTCTTCGCGCAAAGACGATTGTACCGCTCACAGTGCTCTCTTAGCGCCGCTTCTGCCGAAAGAAGCCCGGGAGCGGCTCTTAGCTCCGGAGAGCATCGTACCTTCGTCTTTAGCGTCTTTTGTGGTCTACATCCTAGCAGAAAGCTTTTCCACTCTGTCTGGCAAGGAAAACCTGCAGGAGCACAGAAAACATCTCCCATCGTGTTCTGGACGATGCACGGAGGTCTGCCAAGTGTTTGGCATGAAGGAAAGAAAAGTTGTCCAAAACAGCTTCCAATCGACTATTCATGTGATTGGAAACGTCAGGAAAGTGTAAGGTACTGTTTTCTATCAGTTGGCAAGCTGCGCACACAATCCCAGTGTTGTACAGCTTCCTTCTTCACCTTTCCGATGCTGCCGCTCTCTCCGGCTCCCGGAGCCGAAGAAGCGGCTTCTTCGCGCAAAGACGATTGTACCGCTCACAGTGCTCTCTTAGCGCCGCTTCTGCCGAAAGAAGCCCGGCCGCGGCTCTTAGCTCCGGAGAGCATCGTACCTGCGTCTTTAGCGTCTTTTGTGGTCTACATCCTAGCAGAAAGCTTTTCCACTCTGTCCGGCAAGGAAAACCTGCGGGAGCACAGAAAACATCTCCCATCGTGTTCTGGACGTTGCACGGAGGTCTGCCAAGTGTTTGGCATGAAGGAAAGAAAAGTTGTCCAAAACAGCTTCCAATCGACTATTCATGTGATTGGAAACGTCAGGAAAGTGTAAGGTACTGTTTTCTATCAGTTGGCAAGCTGCGCACACAATCCCAGTGTTGTACAGCTTCCTTCTTCACCTTTGCGATGCTGCCGCTCTCTCCGGCTCCCGGAGCCGAAGAAGCGGCTTCTTCGCGCAAAGACGATTGTACCGCTCACAGTGCTCTCTTAGCGCCGCTTCTGCCGAAAGAAGGCCGGGAGCGGCTCTTAGCTCCGGAGAGCATCGTACCTTCGTCTTTAGCGTCTTTTGTGGTCTACATCCTAGCAGAAAGCTTTTCCACTCTGTCTGGCAAGGAAAACCTGCGGGAGCACAGAAAACATCTCCCATCGTGTTCTGGACGTTGCACGGACGTCTGCCAAGTGTTTGGCATGAAGGAAAGAAAAGTTGTCCAAAACAGCTTCCAATCGAATATTCATGTGATTGGAAACGTCAGGAAAGTGTAAGGTACTGTTTTCTATCAGTTGGCAAGCTGCGCACACAATCCCAGTGTTGTACAGCTTCCTTCTTCACCTTTGCGATGCTGCCGCTCTCTCCGGCTCCTGGAGCCGAAGAAGCGGCTTCTTCGCGCAAAGACGATTGTACCGCTCACAGTGCTCTCTTAGCGCCGCTTCTGCCGAAAGAAGCCCGGGAGCGGCTCTTAGCTCCGGAGAGCATCGTACCTTCGTCTTTAGTGTCTTTTGTGGTCTACATCCTAGCAGAAAGCTTTTCCACTCTGTCTGGCAAGGAAAACCTGCGGGAGCACAGAAAACATCTCCCATCGTGTTCTGGACGTTGCACGGAGGTCTGCCAAGTGTTTGGCATGAAGGAAAGAAAAGTTGTCCAAAACAGCTTCCAATCGACTATTCATGTGATTGGAAACGTCAGGAAAGTGTAAGGTACTGTTTTCTATCAGTTGGCAAGCTGCGCACACAATCCCAGTGTTGTACAGCTTCCTTCTTCACCTTTGCGATGCTGCCGCTCTCTCTGGCTCCCGGAGCCGAAGAAGCGGCTTCTTCGCGCAAAGACGATTGTACCGCTCACAGTGCTCTCTTAGCGCCGCTTCTACCGAAAGAAGCCCGGGAGCGGATCTTAGCTCCGGAGAGCATCGTACCTTCGTCTTTAGCGTCTTTTGTGGTCTACATCCTAGCAGAAAGCTTTTCCACTCTGTCTGGCAAGGAAAACCTGCGGGAGCACAGAAAACATCTCCCATCGTGTTCTGGACGTTGCACGGAGGTCTGCCAAGTGTTTGGCATGAAGGAAAGAAAAGTTGTCCAAAACAGCTTCCAATCGAAGATTCATGTGATTGGAAACGTCAGGAAAGTGTAAGGTACTGTTTTCTATCAGTTGGCAAGCTGCGCACACAATCCCAGTGTTGTACAGCTTCCTTCTTCACCTTTCCGATGCTGCCGCTCTCTCCGGCTCCCGGAGCCGAAGAAGCGGCTTCTTCGCGCAAAGACGATTGTACCGCTCACAGTGCTCTCTTAGCGCCGCTTCTGCCGAAAGAAGCCCGGCCGCGGCTCTTAGCTCCGGAGAGCATCGTACCTTCGTCTTTAGCGTCTTTTGTGGTCTACATCCTAGCAGAAAGCTTTTCCACTCTGTCTGGCAAGGAAAACCTGCGCGAGCACAGAAAACATCTCCCATCGTGTTCTGGACGTTGCACGGAGGTCTGCCAAGTGTTTGGCATGAAGGAAAGAAAAGTTGTCCAAAACAGCTTCCAATCTTCTATTCATGTGATTGGAAACGCCAGGAAAGTGTAAGGTACTGTTTTATATCAGTTGGCAAGCTGCGCACACAATCCCAGTGTTGTACAGCTTCCTTCTTCACCTTTCCGATGCTGCCGCTCTCTCCGGCTCCCGGAGCCGAAGAAGCGGCTTCTTCGCGCAAAGACGATTGTACCGCTCACAGTGCTCTCTTAGCGCCGCTTCTGCCGAAAGAAGCCCGGCAGCGGCTCTTAGCTCCGGAGAGCATCGTACCTTCGTCTTTAGCGTCTTTTGTGGTCTACATCCTAGCAGAAAGCTTTTCCACTCTGTCTGGCAAGGAAAACCTGCGGGAGCACAGAAAACATCTCCAATCGTCTTCTGGACGTTGCACGGAGGTCTGCCAAGTGTTTGGCATGAAGGAAAGAAAAGTTGTCCAAAACAGCTTCCAATCGAAGATTCATGTGATTGGAAACGTCAGGAAAGTGTAAGGTACTGTTTTCTATCAGTTGGCAAGCTGCGCACACAATCCCAGTGTTGTACAGCTTCCTTCTTCACCTTTCCGATGCTGCCGCTCTCTCCGGCTCCCGGAGCCGAAGAAGCGGCTTCTTCGCGCAAAGACGATTGTACCGCTCACAGTGCTCTCTTAGCGCCGCTTCTGCCGAAAGAAGCCCGGCCGCGGCTCTTAGCTCCGGAGAGCATCGTACCTTCGTCTTTAGCGTCTTTTGTGGTCTACATCCTAGCAGAAAGCTTTTCCACTCTGTCTGGCAAGGAAAACCTGCAGGAGCACAGAAAACATCTCCCATCGTGTTCTGGACGATGCACGGAGGTCTGCCAAGTGTTTGGCATGAAGGAAAGAAAAGTTGTCCAAAACAGCTTCCAATCGACTATTCATGTGATTGGAAACGTCAGGAAAGTGTAAGGTACTGTTTTCTATCAGTTGGCAAGCTGCGCACACAATCCCAGTGTTGTACAGCTTCCTTCTTCACCTTTGCGATGCTGCCGCTCTCTCCGGCTCCCGGAGCCGAAGAAGCGGCTTCTTCGCGCAAAGACGATTGTACCGCTCACAGTGCTCTCTTAGCGCCGCTTCTGCCGAAAGAAGCCCGGCCGCGGCTCTTAGCTCCGGAGAGCATCGTACCTGCGTCTTTAGCGTCTTTTGTGGTCTACATCCTAGCAGAAAGCTTTTCCACTCTGTCCGGCAAGGAAAACCTGCGGCAGCACAGAAAACATCTCCCATCGTGTTCTGGACGTTGCACGGAGGTCTGCCAAGTGTTTGGCATGAAGGAAAGAAAAGTTGTCCAAAACAGCTTCCAATCGACTATTCATGTGATTGGAAACGTCAGGAAAGTGTAAGGTACTGTTTTCTATCAGTTGGCAAGCTGCGCACACAATCCCAGTGTTGTACAGCTTCCTTCTTCACCTTTGCGATGCTGCCGCTCTCTCCGGCTCCCGGAGCCGAAGAAGCGGCTTCTTCGCGCAAAGACGATTGTACCGCTCACAGTGCTCTCTTAGCGCCGCTTCTGCCGAAAGAAGGCCGGGAGCGGCTCTTAGCTCCGGAGAGCATCGTACCTTCGTCTTTAGCGTCTTTTGTGGTCTACATCCTAGCAGAAAGCTTTTCCACTCTGTCTGGCAAGGAAAACCTGCGGGAGCACAGAAAACATCTCCCATCGTGTTCTGGACGATGCACGGAGGTCTGCCAAGTGTTTGGCATGAAGGAAAGAAAAGTTGTCCAAAACAGCTTCCAATCGACTATTCATGTGATTGGAAACGTCAGGAAAGTGTAAGGTACTGTTTTCTATCAGTTGGCAAGCTGCGCACACAATCCCAGTGTTGTACAGCTTCCTTCTTCACCTTTGCGATGCTGCCGCTCTCTCCGGCTCCCGGAGCCGAAGAAGCGGCTTCTTCGCGCAAAGACGATTGTACCGCTCACAGTGCTCTCTTAGCGCCGCTTCTGCCGAAAGAAGCCCGGCCGCGGCTCTTAGCTCCGGAGAGCATCGTACCTTCGTCTTTAGCGTCTTTTGTGGTCTACATCCTAGCAGAAAGCTTTTCCACTCTGTCTGGCAAGGAAAACCTGCGGGAGCACAGAAAACATCTCCCATCGTGTTCTGGACGTTGCACGGAGGTCTGCCAAGTGTTTGGCATGAAGGAAAGAAAAGTTGTCCAAAACAGCTTCCAATCGAAGATTCATGTGATTGGAAACGTCAGGAAAGTGTAAGGTACTGTTTTCTATCAGTTGGCAAGCTGCGCACACAATCCCAGTGTTGTACAGCTTCCTTCTTCACCTTTCTGATGCTGCCGCTCTCTCCGGCTCCCGGAGCCGAAGAAGCGGCTTCTTCGCGCAAAGACGATTGTACCGCTCACAGTGCTCTCTTAGCGCCGCTTCTGCCGAAAGAAGCCCGGGAGCGGCTCTTAGCTCCGGAGAGCATCGTACCTTCGTCTTTAGCGTCTTTTGTGGTCTACATCCTAGCAGAAAGCTTTTCCACTCTGTCTGGCAAGGAAAACCTGCGCGAGCACAGAAAACATCTCCCATCGTGTTCTGGACGTTGCACGGAGGTCTGCCAAGTGTTTGGCATGAAGGAAAGAAAAGTTGTCCAAAACAGCTTCCAATCGAAGATTCATGTGATTGGAAACGTCAGGAAAGTGTAAGGTACTGTTTTCTATCAGTTGGCAAGCTGCGCACACAATCCCAGTGTTGTACAGCTTCCTTCTTCACCTTTCCGATGCTGCCGCTCTCTCCGGCTCCCGGAGCCGAAGAAGCGGCTTCTTCGCGCAAAGACGATTGTACCGCTCACAGTGCTCTCTTAGCGCCGCTTCTGCCGAAAGAAGGCCGGGAGCGGCTCTTAGCTCCGGAGAGCATTGTACCTTCGTCTTTAGCGTCTTTTGTGGTCTACATCCTAGCAGAAAGCTTTTCCACTCTGTCTGGTTAAGGAAAACCTGCAGGAGCACAGAAAACATCTCCCATCGTGTTCTGGACGATGCACGGAGGTCTGCCAAGTGTTTGGCATGAAGGAAAGAAAAGTTGTCCAAAACAGCTTCCAATCGACTATTCATGTGATTGGAAACGTCAGGAAAGTGTAAGGTACTGTTTTCTATCAGTTGGCAAGCTGCGCACACAATCCCAGTGTTGTACAGCTTCCTTCTTCACCTTTGCGATGCTGCCGCTCTCTCCGGCTCCCGGAGCCGAAGAAGCGGCTTCTTCGCGCAAAGACGATTGTACCGCTCACAGTGCTCTCTTAGCGCGGCTTCTGCCGAAAGAAGGCCGGGAGCGGCTCTTAGCTCCGGAGAGCATCGTACCTTCGTCTTTAGCGTCTTTTGTGGTCTACATCCTAGCAGAAAGCTTTTCCACTCTGTCTGGTTAAGGAAAACCTGCAGGAGCACAGAAAACATCTCCCATCGTGTTCTGGACGATGCACGGAGGTCTGCCAAGTGTTTGGCATGAAGGAAAGAAAAGTTGTCCAAAACAGCTTCCAATCGACTATTCATGTGATTGGAAACGTCAGGAAAGTGTAAGGTACTGTTTTCTATCAGTTGGCAAGCTGCGCACACAATCCCAGTGTTGTACAGCTTCCTTCTTCACCTTTGCGATGCTGCCGCTCTCTCCGGCTCCCGGAGCCGAAGAAGCGGCTTCTTCGCGCAAAGACGATTGTACCGCTCACAGTGCTCTCTTAGCGCGGCTTCTGCCGAAAGAAGCCCGGGAGCGGCTCTTAGCTCCGGAGAGCATCGTACCTTCGTCTTTAGCGTCTTTTGTGGTCTACATCCTAGCAGAAAGCTTTTCCACTCTGTCTGGCAAGGAAAACCTGCGGGAGCACAGAAAACATCTCCCATCGTGTTCTGGACGTTGCACGGAGGTCTGCCAAGTGTTTGGCATGAAGGAAAGAAAAGTTGTCCAAAACAGCTTCCAATCGACTATTCATGTGATTGGAAACGTCAGGAAAGTGTAAGGTACTGTTTTCTATCAGTTGGCAAGCTGCGCACACAATCCCAGTGTTGTACAGCTTCCTTCTTCACCTTTCCGATGCTGCCGCTCTCTCCGGCTCCCGGAGCCGAAGAAGCGGCTTCTTCGCGCAAAGACGATTGTACCGCTCACAGTGCTCTCTTAGCGCCGCTTCTGCCGAAAGAAGCCCGGCCGCGGCTCTTAGCTCCGGAGAGCATCGTACCTTCGTCTTTAGCGTCTTTTGTGGTCTACATCCTAGCAGAAAGCTTTTCCACTCTGTCTGGCAAGGAAAACCTGCGCGAGCACAGAAAACATCTCCCATCGTGTTCTGGACGTTGCACGGAGGTCTGCCAAGTGTTTGGCATGAAGGAAAGAAAAGTTGTCCAAAACAGCTTCCAATCGAATATTCATGTGATTGGAAACGTCAGGAAAGTGTAAGGTACTGTTTTCTATCAGTTGGCAAGCTGCGCACACAATCCCAGTGTTGTACAGCTTCCTTCTTCACCTTTCCGATGCTGCCGCTCTCTCCGGCTCCCGGAGCCGAAGAAGCGGCTTCTTCGCGCAAAGACGATTGTACCGCTCACAGTGCTCTCTTAGCGCCGCTTCTGCCGAAAGAAGCCCGGGAGCGGCTCTCAGCTCCGGAGAGCATCGTACCTTCGTCTTTAGCGTCTTTTGTGGTCTACATCCTAGCAGAAAGCTTTTCCACTCTGTCTGGCAAGGAAAACCTGCAGGAGCACAGAAAACATCTCCCATCGTGTTCTGGACGATGCACGGAGGTCTGCCAAGTGTTTGGCATGAAGGAAAGAAAAGTTGTCCAAAACAGCTTCCAATCGACTATTCATGTGATTGGAAACATCAGGAAAGTGTAAGGTACTGTTTTCTATCAGTTGGCAAGCTGCGCACACAATCCCAGTGTTGTACAGCTTCCTTCTTCACCTTTGCGATGCTGCCGCTCTCTCCGGCTCCCGGAGCCGAAGAAGCGGCTTCTTCGCGCAAAGACGATTGTACCGCTCACAGTGCTCTCTTAGCGCGGCTTCTGCCGAAAGAAGCCCGGGAGCGGCTCTTAGCTCCGGAGAGCATCGTACCTTCGTCTTTAGCGTCTTTTGTGGTCTACATCCTAGCAGAAAGCTTTTCCACTCTGTCTGGCAAGGAAAACCTGCGGGAGCACAGAAAACATCTCCCATCGTGTTCTGGACGTTGCACGGAGGTCTGCCAAGTGTTTGGCATGAAGGAAAGAAAAGTTGTCCAAAAGAGCTTCCAATCGAAGATTCATGTGATTGGAAACGTCAGGAAAGTGTAAGGTACTGTTTTCTATCAGTTGGCAAGCTGCGCACACAATCCCAGTGTTGTACAGCTTCCTTCTTCACCTTTCCGATGCTGCCGCTCTCTCCGGCTCCCGGAGCCGAAGAAGCGGCTTCTTCGCGCAAAGACGATTGTACCGCTCACAGTGCTCTCTTAGCGCCGCTTCTGCCGAAAGAAGCCCGGGAGCGGCTCTTAGCTCCGGAGAGCATCGTACCTTCGTCTTTAGCGTCTTTTGTGGTCTACATCCTAGCAGAAAGCTTTTCCACTCTGTCTGGCAAGGAAAACCTGCGGGAGCACAGAAAACATCTCCCATCGTGTTCTGGACGTTGCACGGAGGTCTGCCAAGTGTTTGGCATGAAGTAAAGAAAAGTTGTCCAAAACAGCTTCCAATCGACTATTCATGTGATTGGAAACGTCAGGAAAGTGTAAGGTACTGTTTTCTATCAGTTGGCAAGCTGCGCACACAATCCCAGTGTTGTACAGCTTCCTTCTTCACCTTTCCGATGCTGCCGCTCTCTCCGGCTCCCGGAGCCGAAGAAGCGGCTTCTTCGCGCAAAGACGATTGTACCGCTCACAGTGCTCTCTTAGCGCCGCTTCTGCCGAAAGAAGCCCGGCCGCGGCTCTTAGCTCCGGAGAGCATCGTACCTGCGTCTTTAGCGTCTTTTGTGGTCTACATCCTAGCAGAAAGCTTTTCCACTCTGTCCGGCAAGGAAAACCTGCGGCAGCACAGAAAACATCTCCCATCGTGTTCTGGACGTTGCACGGAGGTCTGCCAAGTGTTTGGCATGAAGGAAAGAAAAGTTGTCCAAAACAGCTTCCAATCGAAGATTCATGTGATTGGAAACGTCAGGAAAGTGTAAGGTACTGTTTTCTATCAGTTGGCAAGCTGCGCACACAATCCCAGTGTTGTACAGCTTCCTTCTTCACCTTTCCGATGCTGCCGCTCTCTCCGGCTCCCGGAGCCGAAGAAGCGGCTTCTTCGCGCACAGACGATTGTACCGCTCACAGTGCTCTCTTAGCGCCGCTTCTGCCGAAAGAAGCCCGGGAGCGGCTCTTAGCTCCGGAGAGCATCGTACCTTCGTCTTTAGCGTCTTTTGTGGTCTACATCCTAGCAGAAAGCTTTTCCACTCTGTCTGGCAAGGAAAACCTGCGCGAGCACAGAAAACATCTCCCATCGTGTTCTGGACGTTGCACGGAGGTCTGCCAAGTGTTTGGCATGAAGGAAAGAAAAGTTGTCCAAAACAGCTTCCAATCGAATATTCATGTGATTGGAAACGTCAGGAAAGTGTAAGGTACTGTTTTCTATCAGTTGGCAAGCTGCGCACACAATCCCAGTGTTGTACAGCTTCCTTCTTCACCTTTGCGATGCTGCCGCTCTCTCCGGCTCCCGGAGCCGAAGAAGCGGCTTCTTCGCGCAAAGACGATTGTACCGCTCACAGTGCTCTCTTAGCGCCGCTTCTGCCGAAAGAAGCCCGGCCGCGGCTCTTAGCTCCGGAGAGCATCGTACCTGCGTCTTTAGCGTCTTTTGTGGTCTACATCCTAGCAGAAAGCTTTTCCACTCTGTCCGGCAAGGAAAACCTGCGGCAGGACAGAAAACATCTCCCATCGTGTTCTGGACGTTGCACGGAGGTCTGCCAAGTGTTTGGCATGAAGGAAAGAAAAGTTGTCCAAAACAGCTTCCAATCGACTATTCATGTGATTGGAAACGTCAGGAAAGTGTAAGGTACTGTTTTCTATCAGTTGGCAAGCTGCGCACACAATCCCAGTGTTGTACAGCTTCCTTCTTCACCTTTGCGATGCTGCCGCTCTCTCCGGCTCCCGGAGCCGAAGAAGCGGCTTCTTCGCGCAAAGACGATTGTACCGCTCACAGTGCTCTCTTAGCGCCGCTTCTGCCGAAAGAAGCCCGGCAGCGGCTCTTAGCTCCGGAGAGCATCGTACCTTCGTCTTTAGCGTCTTTTGTGGTCTACATCCTAGCAGAAAGCTTTTCCACTCTGTCTGGCAAGGAAAACCTGCGGGAGCACAGAAAACATCTCCCATCGTGTTCTGGACGTTGCACGGAGGTCTGCCAAGTGTTTGGCATGAAGGAAAGAAAAGTTGTCCAAAACAGCTTCCAATCGAAGATTCATGTGATTGGAAACGTCAGGAAAGTGTAAGGTACTGTTTTCTATCAGTTGGCAAGCTGCGCACACAATCCCAGTGTTGTACAGCTTCCTTCTTCACCTTTCTGATGCTGCCGCTCTCTCCGGCTCCCGGAGCCGAAGAAGCGGCTTCTTCGCGCAAAGACGATTGTACCGCTCACAGTGCTCTCTTAGCGCCGCTTCTGCCGAAAGAAGGCCGGGAGCGGCTCTTAGCTCCGGAGAGCATCGTACCTTCGTCTTTAGCGTCTTTTGTGGTCTACATCCTAGCAGAAAGCTTTTCCACTCTGTCTGGCAAGGAAAACCTGCGCGAGCACAGAAAACATCTCCCATCGTGTTCTGGACGTTGCACGGAGGTCTGCCAAGTGTTTGGCATGAAGGAAAGAAAAGTTGTCCAAAACAGCTTCCAATCGAAGATTCATGTGATTGGAAACGTCAGGAAAGTGTAAGGTACTGTTTTCTATCAGTTGGCAAGCTGCGCACACAATCCCAGTGTTGTACAGCTTCCTTCTTCACCTTTGCGATGCTGCCGCTCTCTCCGGCTCCCGGAGCCGAAGAAGCGGCTTCTTCGCGCAAAGACGATTGTACCGCTCACAGTGCTCTCTTAGCGCGGCTTCTGCCGAAAGAAGCCCGGGAGCGGCTCTTAGCTCCGGAGAGCATCGTACCTTCGTCTTTAGCGTCTTTTGTGGTCTACATCCTAGCAGAAAGCTTTTCCACTCTGTCTGGCAAGGAAAACCTGCGGGAGCACAGAAAACATCTCCCATCGTGTTCTGGACGTTGCACGGAGGTCTGCCAAGTGTTTGGCATGAAGGAAAGAAAAGTTGTCCAAAACAGCTTCCAATCCAATATTCGTGTGATTGGAAACGTCAGGAAAGTGTAAGGTACTGTTTTCTATCAGTTGGCAAGCTGCGCACACAATCCCAGTGTTGTACAGCTTCCTTCTTCACCTTTCCGATGCTGCCGCTCTCTCCGGCTCCCGGAGCCGAAGAAGCGGCTTCTTCGCGCAAAGACGATTGTACCGCTCACAGTGCTCTCTTAGCGCCGCTTCTGCCGAAAGAAGGCCGGGAGCGGCTCTTAGCTCCGGAGAGCATCGTACCTTCGTCTTTAGCGTCTTTTGTGGTCTACATCCTAGCAGAAAGCTTTTCCACTCTGTCTGGCAAGGAAAACCTGCGCGAGCACAGAAAACATCTCCCATCGTCTTCTGGACGTTGCACGGAGGTCTGCCAAGTGTTTGGCATGAAGGAAAGAAAAGTTGTCCAAAACAGCTTCCAATCGAAGATTCATGTGATTGGAAACGTCAGGAAAGTGTAAGGTACTGTTTTCTATCAGTTGGCAAGCTGCGCACACAATCCCAGTGTTGTACAGCTTCCTTCTTCACCTTTGCGATGCTGCCGCTCTCTCCGGCTCCCGGAGCCGAAGAAGCGGCTTCTTCGCGCAAAGACGATTGTACCGCTCACAGTGCTCTCTTAGCGCCGCTTCTGCCGAAAGAAGGCCGGGAGCGGCTCTCAGCTCCGGAGAGCATCGTACCTTCGTCTTTAGCGTCTTTTGTGGTCTACATCCTAGCAGAAAGCTTTTCCACTCTGTCTGGCAAGGAAAACCTGCAGGAGCACAGAAAACATCTCCCATCGTGTTCTGGACGATGCACGGAGGTCTGCCAAGTGTTTGGCATGAAGGAAAGAAAAGTTGTCCAAAACAGCTTCCAATCGACTATTCATGTGATTGGAAACATCAGGAAAGTGTAAGGTACTGTTTTCTATCAGTTGGCAAGCTGCGCACACAATCCCAGTGTTGTACAGCTTCCTTCTTCACCTTTCCGATGCTGCCGCTCTCTCCGGCTCCCGGAGCCGAAGAAGCGGCTTCTTCGCGCAAAGACGATTGTACCGCTCACAGTGCTCTCTTAGCGCGGCTTCTGCCGAAAGAAGGCCGGGAGCGGCTCTTAGCTCCGGAGAGCATCGTACCTTCGTCTTTAGCGTCTTTTGTGGTCTACATCCTAGCAGAAAGCTTTTCCACTCTGTCTGGCAAGGAAAACCTGCGCGAGCACAGAAAACATCTCCCATCGTGTTCTGGACGTTGCACGGAGGTCTGCCAAGTGTTTGGCATGAAGGAAAGAAAAGTTGTCCAAAACAGCTTCCAATCGAAGATTCATGTGATTGGAAACGCCAGGAAAGTGTAAGGTACTGTTTTCTATCAGTTGGCAAGCTGCGCACACAATCCCAGTGTTGTACAGCTTCCTTCTTCACCTTTCCGATGCTGCCGCTCTCTCCGGCTCCCGGAGCCGAAGAAGCGGCTTCTTCGCGCAAAGACGATTGTACCGCTCACAGTGCTCTCTTAGCGCCGCTTCTGCCGAAAGAAGGCCGGGAGCGGCTCTTAGCTCCGGAGAGCATCGTACCTTCGTCTTTAGCGTCTTTTGTGGTCTACATCCTAGCAGAAAGCTTTTCCACTCTGTCTGGCAAGGAAAACCTGCGGGAGCACAGGAAACATCTCCAATCGTCTTCTGGACGTTGCACGGAGGTCTGCCAAGTGTTTGGCATGAAGGAAAGAAAAGTTGTCCAAAACAGCTTCCAATCGAAGATTCATGTGATTGGAAACGTCAGGAAAGTGTAAGGTACTGTTTTCTATCAGTTGGCAAGCTGCGCACACAATCCCAGTGTTGTACAGCTTCCTTCTTCACCTTTGCGATGCTGCCGCTCTCTCCGGCTCCCGGAGCCGAAGAAGCGGCTTCTTCGCGCAAAGACGATTGTACCGCTCACAGTGCTCTCTTAGCGCCGCTTCTGCCGAAAGAAGGCCGGGAGCGGCTCTTAGCTCCGGAGAGCATCGTACCTTCGTCTTTAGCGTCTTTTGTGGTCTACATCCTAGCAGAAAGCTTTTCCACTCTGTCTGGCAAGGAAAACCTGCGGGAGCACAGAAAACATCTCCCATCGTGTTCTGGACGTTGCACGGAGGTCTGCCAAGTGTTTGGCATGAAGGAAAGAAAAGTTGTCCAAAACAGCTTCCAATCGAATATTCATGTGATTGGAAACGTCAGGAAAGTGTAAGGTACTGTTTTCTATCAGTTGGCAAGCTGCGCACACAATCCCAGTGTTGTACAGCTTCCTTCTTCACCTTTGCGATGCTGCCGCTCTCTCCGGCTCCTGGAGCCGAAGAAGCGGCTTCTTCGCGCAAAGACGATTGTACCGCTCACAGTGCTCTCTTAGCGCCGCTTCTGCCGAAAGAAGCCCGGGAGCGGCTCTTAGCTCCGGAGAGCATCGTACCTTCGTCTTTAGTGTCTTTTGTGGTCTACATCCTAGCAGAAAGCTTTTCCACTCTGTCTGGCAAGGAAAACCTCCAGGAGCACAGAAAACATCTCCCATCGTGTTCTGGACGTTGCACGGAGGTCTGCCAAGTGTTTGGCATGAAGGAAAGAAAAGTTGTCCAAAACAGCTTCCAATCGACTATTCATGTGATTGGAAACGTCAGGAAAGTGTAAGGTACTGTTTTCTATCAGTTGGCAAGCTGCGCACACAATCCCAGTGTTGTACAGCTTCCTTCTTCACCTTTGCGATGCTGCCGCTCTCTCTGGCTCCCGGAGCCGAAGAAGCGGCTTCTTCGCGCAAAGACGATTGTACCGCTCACAGTGCTCTCTTAGCGCCGCTTCTACCGAAAGAAGGCCGGGAGCGGCTCTTAGCTCCGGAGAGCATCGTACCTTCGTCTTTAGCGTCTTTTGTGGTCTACATCCTAGCAGAAAGCTTTTCCACTCTGTCTGGCAAGGAAAACCTGCGGGAGCACAGAAAACATCTCCCATCGTGTTCTGGACGTTGCACGGAGGTCTGCCAAGTGTTTGGCATGAAGGAAAGAAAAGTTGTCCAAAACAGCTTCCAATCGAAGATTCATGTGATTGGAAACGTCAGGAAAGTGTAAGGTACTGTTTTCTATCAGTTGGCAAGCTGCGCACACAATCCCAGTGTTGTACAGCTTCCTTCTTCACCTTTCCGATGCTGCCGCTCTCTCCGGCTCCCGGAGCCGAAGAAGCGGCTTCTTCGCGCAAAGACGATTGTACCGCTCACAGTGCTCTCTTAGCGCCGCTTCTGCCGAAAGAAGCCCGGCCGCGGCTCTTAGCTCCGGAGAGCATCGTACCTTCGTCTTTAGCGTCTTTTGTGGTCTACAACCTAGCAGAAAGCTTTTCCACTCTGTCTGGCAAGGAAAACCTGCGGGAGCACAGAAAACATCTCCCATCGTCTTCTGGACGTTGCAGGGAGGTCTGCCAAGTGTTTGGCATGAAGTAAAGAAAAGTTGTCCAAAACAGCTTCCAATCGACTATTCATGTGATTGGAAACGTCAGGAAAGTGTAAGGTACTGTTTTCTATCAGTTGGCAAGCTGCGCACACAATCCCAGTGTTGTACAGCTTCCTTCTTCACCTTTCCGATGCTGCCGCTCTCTCCGGCTCCCGGAGCCGAAGAAGCGGCTTCTTCGCGCAAAGACGATTGTACCGCTCACAGTGCTCTCTTAGCGCCGCTTCTGCCGAAAGAAGGCCGGGAGCGGCTCTTAGCTCCGGAGAGCATCGTACCTTCGTCTTTAGCGTCTTTTGTGGTCTACATCCTAGCAGAAAGCTTTTCCACTCTGTCTGGCAAGGAAAACCTGCAGGAGCACAGAAAACATCTCCCATCGTGTTCTGGACGATGCACGGAGGTCTGCCAAGTGTTTGGCATGAAGGAAAGAAAAGTTGTCCAAAACAGCTTCCAATCGAAGATTCATGTGATTGGAAACGTCAGGAAAGTGTAAGGTACTGTTTTCTATCAGTTGGCAAGCTGCGCACACAATCCCAGTGTTGTACAGCTTCCTTCTTCACCTTTGCGATGCTGCCGCTCTCTCCGGCTCCCGGAGCCGAAGAAGCGGCTTCTTCGCGCACAGACGATTGTACCGCTCACAGTGCTCTCTTAGCGCCGCTTCTGCCGAAAGAAGCCCGGGAGCGGCTCTTAGCTCCGGAGAGCATCGTACCTTCGTCTTTAGCGTCTTTTGTGGTCTACATCCTAGCAGAAAGCTTTTCCACTCTGTCTGGCAAGGAAAACCTGCGGGAGCACAGAAAACATCTCCCATCGTGTTCTGGACGTTGCACGGAGGTCTGCCAAGTGTTTGGCATGAAGGAAAGAAAAGTTGTCCAAAACAGCTTCCAATCTTCTATTCATGTGATTGGAAACGCCAGGAAAGTGTAAGGTACTGTTTTCTATCAGTTGGCAAGCTGCGCACACAATCCCAGTGTTGTACAGCTTCCTTCTTCACCTTTCCGATGCTGCCGCTCTCTCCGGCTCCCGGAGCCGAAGAAGCGGCTTCTTCGCGCAAAGACGATTGTACCGCTCACAGTGCTCTCTTAGCGCCGCTTCTGCCGAAAGAAGCCCGGCAGCGGCTCTTAGCTCCGGAGAGCATCGTACCTTCGTCTTTAGCGTCTTTTGTGGTCTACATCCTAGCAGAAAGCTTTTCCACTCTGTCTGGCAAGGAAAACCTGCGGGAGCACAGAAAACATCTCCAATCGTCTTCTGGACGTTGCACGGAGGTCTGCCAAGTGTTTGGCATGAAGGAAAGAAAAGTTGTCCAAAACAGCTTCCAATCGAAGATTCATGTGATTGGAAACGTCAGGAAAGTGTAAGGTACTGTTTTCTATCAGTTGGCAAGCTGCGCACACAATCCCAGTGTTGTACAGCTTCCTTCTTCACCTTTCCGATGCTGCCGCTCTCTCCGGCTCCCGGAGCCGAAGAAGCGGCTTCTTCGCGCAAAGACGATTGTACCGCTCACAGTGCTCTCTTAGCGCCGCTTCTGCCGAAAGAAGGCCGGGAGCGGCTCTTAGCTCCGGAGAGCATCGTACCTTCGTCTTTAGCGTCTTTTGTGGTCTACATCCTAGCAGAAAACTTTTCCACTCTGTCTGGCAAGGAAAACCTGCGGGAGCACAGAAAACATCTCCCATCGTCTTCTGGACGTTGCACGGACGTCTGCCAAGTGTTTGGCATGAAGGAAAGAAAAGTTGTCCAAAACAGCTTCCAATCGAAGATTCATGTGATTGGAAACATCAGGAAAGTGTAAGGTACTGTTTTCTATCAGTTGGCAAGCTGCGCACACAATCCCAGTGTTGTACAGCTTCCTTCTTCACCTTTGCGATGCTGCCGCTCTCTCCGGCTCCCGGAGCCGAAGAAGCGGCTTCTTCGCGCAAAGACGATTGTACCGCTCACAGTGCTCTCTTAGCGCCGCTTCTGCCGAAAGAAGGCCGGGAGCGGCTCTTAGCTCCGGAGAGCATCGTACCTTCGTCTTTAGCGTCTTTTGTGCTCTACATCCTAGCAGAAAGCTTTTCCACTCTGTCTGGCAAGGAAAACCTGCGGGAGCACAGAAAACATCTCCCATCGTGTTCTGGACGTTGCACGGAGGTCTGCCAAGTGTTTGGCATGAAGGAAAGAAAAGTTGTCCAAAACAGCTTCCAATCGAAGATTCATGTGATTGGAAACGTCAGGAAAGTGTAAGGTACTGTTTTCTATCAGTTGGCAAGCTGCGCACACAATCCCAGTGTTGTACAGCTTCCTTCTTCACCTTTCCGATGCTGCCGCTCTCTCCGGCTCCCGGAGCCGAAGAAGCGGCTTCTTCGCGCAAAGACGATTGTACCGCTCACAGTGCTCTCTTAGCGCCGCTTCTGCCAAAAGAAGCCCGGGAGCGGCTCTTAGCTCCGGAGAGCATCGTACCTTCGTCTTTAGCGTCTTTTGTGGTCTACATCCTAGCAGAAAGCTTTTCCACTCTGTCTGGCAAGGAAAACCTGCGGGAGCACAGAAAACATCTCCCATCGTGTTCTGGACGTTGCACGGAGGTCTGCCAAGTGTTTGGCATGAAGGAAAGAAAAGTTGTCCAAAACAGCTTCCAATCGAAGATTCATGTGATTGGAAACGTCAGGAAAGTGTAAGGTACTGTTTTCTATCAGTTGGCAAGCTGCGCACACAATCCCAGTGTTGTACAGCTTCCTTCTTCACCTTTGCGATGCTGCCGCTCTCTCCGGCTCCCGGAGCCGAAGAAGCGGCTTCTTCGCGCAAAGACGATTGTACCGCTCACAGTGCTCTCTTAGCGCCGCTTCTGCCGAAAGAAGCCCGGCCGCGGCTCTTAGCTCCGGAGAGCATCGTACCTTCGTCTTTAGCGTCTTTTGTGGTCTACATCCTAGCAGAAAGCTTTTCCACTCTGTCTGGCAAGGAAAACCTGCGCGAGCACAGAAAACATCTCCCATCGTCTTCTGGACGTTGCACGGAGGTCTGCCAAGTGTTTGGCATGAAGTAAAGAAAAGTTGTCCAAAACAGCTTCCAATCGACTATTCATGTGATTGGAAACATCAGGAAAGTGAAAGGTACTGTTTTCTATCAGTTGGCAAGCTGCGCACACAATCCCAGTGTTGTACAGCTTCCTTCTTCACCTTTGCGATGCTGCCGCTCTCTCCGGCTCCCGGAGCCGAAGAAGCGGCTTCTTCGCGCAAAGACGATTGTACCGCTCACAGTGCTCTCTTAGCGCCGCTTCTGCCGAAAGAAGCCCGGGAGCGGCTCTTAGCTCCGGAGAGCATCGTACCTTCGTCTTTAGCGTCTTTTGTGGTCTACATCCTAGCAGAAAGCTTTTCCACTCTGTCTGGCAAGGAAAACCTGCGGGAGCACAGAAAACATCTCCAATCGTCTTCTGGACGTTGCACGGAGGTCTGCCAAGTGTTTGGCATGAAGGAAAGAAAAGTTGTCCAAAACAGCTTCCAATCGAAGATTCATGTGATTGGAAACGTCAGGAAAGTGTAAGGTACTGTTTTCTATCAGTTGGCAAGCTGCGCACACAATCCCAGTGTTGTACAGCTTCCTTCTTCACCTTTCCGATGCTGCCGCTCTCTCCGGCTCCCGGAGCCGAAGAAGCGGCTTCTTCGCGCAAAGACGATTGTACCGCTCACAGTGCTCTCTTAGCGCCGCTTCTGCCGAAAGAAGCCCGGCCGCGGCTCTTAGCTCCGGAGAGCATCGTACCTTCGTCTTTAGCGTCTTTTGTGGTCTACATCCTAGCAGAAAGCTTTTCCACTCTGTCTGGCAAGGAAAACCTGCGCGAGCACAGAAAACATCTCCCATCGTCTTCTGGACGTTGCACGGAGGTCTGCCAAGTGTTTGGCATGAAGGAAAGAAAAGTTGTCCAAAACAGCTTCCAATCCAATATTCATGTGATTGGAAACGTCAGGAAAGTGTAAGGTACTGTTTTCTATCAGTTGGCAAGCTGCGCACACAATCCCAGTGTTGTACAGCTTCCTTCTTCACCTTTCCGATGCTGCCGCTCTCTCCGGCTCCCGGAGCCGAAGAAGCGGCTTCTTCGCGCACAGACGATTGTACCGCTCACAGTGCTCTCTTAGCGCCGCTTCTGCCGAAAGAAGGCCGGGAGCGGCTCTTAGCTCCGGAGAGCATCGTACCTTCGTCTTTAGCGTCTTTTGTGGTCTACATCCTAGCAGAAAGCTTTTCCACTCTGTCTGGCAAGGAAAACCTGCGGGAGCACAGAAAACATCTCCCATCGTGTTCTGGACGTTGCACGGAGGTCTGCCAAGTGTTTGGCATGAAGGAAAGAAAAGTTGTCCAAAACAGCTTCCAATCGAAGATTCATGTGATTGGAAACGTCAGGAAAGTGTAAGGTACTGTTTTCTATCAGTTGGCAAGCTGCGCACACAATCCCAGTGTTGTACAGCTTCCTTCTTCACCTTTCCGATGCTGCCGCTCTCTCCGGCTCCCGGAGCCGAAGAAGCGGCTTCTTCGCGCAAAGACGATTGTACCGCTCACAGTGCTCTCTTAGCGCCGCTTCTGCCGAAAGAAGCCCGGCCGCGGCTCTTAGCTCCGGAGAGCATCGTACCTTCGTCTTTAGCGTCTTTTGTGGTCTACATCCTAGCAGAAAGCTTTTCCACTCTGTCTGGCAAGGAAAACCTGCGCGAGCACAGAAAACATCTCCCATCGTCTTCTGGACGTTGCACGGACGTCTGCCAAGTGTTTGGCATGAAGTAAAGAAAAGTTGTCCAAAACAGCTTCCAATCGACTATTCATGTGATTGGAAACGTCAGGAAAGTGTAAGGTACTGTTTTCTATCAGTTGGCAAGCTGCGCACACAATCCCAGTGTTGTACAGCTTCCTTCTTCACCTTTCCGATGCTGCCGCTCTCTCCGGCTCCCGGAGCCGAAGAAGCGGCTTCTTCGCGCACAGACGATTGTACCGCTCACAGTGCTCTCTTAGCGCCGCTTCTGCCGAAAGAAGCCCGGGAGCGGCTCTTAGCTCCGGAGAGCATCGTACCTTCGTCTTTAGCGTCTTTTGTGCTCTACATCCTAGCAGAAAGCTTTTCCACTCTGTCTGGCAAGGAAAACCTGCAGGAGCACAGAAAACATCTCCCATCGTGTTCTGGACGATGCACGGAGGTCTGCCAAGTGTTTGGCATGAAGGAAAGAAAAGTTGTCCAAAACAGCTTCCAATCGACTATTCATGTGATTGGAAACATCAGGAAAGTGAAAGGTACTGTTTTCTATCAGTTGGCAAGCTGCGCACACAATCCCAGTGTTGTACAGCTTCCTTCTTCACCTTTCCGATGCTGCCGCTCTCTCCGGCTCCCGGAGCCGAAGAAGCGGCTTCTTCGCGCAAAGACGATTGTACCGCTCACAGTGCTCTCTTAGCGCCGCTTCTGCCGAAAGAAGCCCGGGAGCGGCTCTTAGCTCCGGAGAGCATCGTACCTTCGTCTTTAGCGTCTTTTGTGGTCTACATCCTAGCAGAAAGCTTTTCCACTCTGTCTGGCAAGGAAAACCTGCGGGAGCACAGAAAACATCTCCAATCGTCTTCTGGACGTTGCACGGAGGTCTGCCAAGTGTTTGGCATGAAGGAAAGAAAAGTTGTCCAAAACAGCTTCCAATCGAAGATTCATGTGATTGGAAACGTCAGGAAAGTGTAAGGTACTGTTTTCTATCAGTTGGCAAGCTGCGCACACAATCCCAGTGTTGTACAGCTTCCTTCTTCACCTTTGCGATGCTGCCGCTCTCTCCGGCTCCCGGAGCCGAAGAAGCGGCTTCTTCGCGCAAAGACGATTGTACCGCTCACAGTGCTCTCTTAGCGCCGCTTCTGCCGAAAGAAGCCCGGCCGCGGCTCTTAGCTCCGGAGAGCATCGTACCTTCGTCTTTAGCGTCTTTTGTGGTCTACATCCTAGCAGAAAGCTTTTCCACTCTGTCTGGCAAGGAAAACCTGCGGGAGCACAGAAAACATCTCCCATCGTGTTCTGGACGTTGCACGGAGGTCTGCCAAGTGTTTGGCATGAAGGAAAGAAAAGTTGTCCAAAACAGCTTCCAATCGAAGATTCATGTGATTGGAAACGTCAGGAAAGTGTAAGGTACTGTTTTCTATCAGTTGGCAAGCTGCGCACACAATCCCAGTGTTGTACAGCTTCCTTCTTCACCTTTGCGATGCTGCCGCTCTCTCCGGCTCCCGGAGCCGAAGAAGCGGCTTCTTCGCGCAAAGACGATTGTACCGCTCACAGTGCTCTCTTAGCGCCGCTTCTGCCGAAAGAAGCCCGGGAGCGGCTCTTAGC
Source organism: Ammospiza nelsoni (assembly GCF_027579445.1). Taxonomy (NCBI): domain Eukaryota; kingdom Metazoa; phylum Chordata; class Aves; order Passeriformes; family Passerellidae; genus Ammospiza; species Ammospiza nelsoni. Next base: position 60,850 of record NW_026683183.1, read on the forward strand.
TCCGGAGAGCATCGTACCTTCGTCTTTAGCGTCTTTTGTGGTCTACATCCTAGCAGAAAGCTTTTCCACTCTGTCTGGCAAGGAAAACCTGCGGGAGCACAGAAAACATCTCCCATCGTGTTCTGGACGTTGCAGGGAAGTCTGCCAAGTGTTTGGCATGAAGGAAAGAAAAGTTGTCCAAAACAGCTTCCAATCGAAGATTCATGTGATTGGAAACGTCAGGAAAGTGTAAGGTACTGTTTTCTATCAGTTGGCAAGCTGCGCACACAATCCCAGTGTTGTACAGCTTCCTTCTTCACCTTTGCGATTCTGCCGCTCTCTCCGGCTCCCGGAGCCGAAGAAGCGGCTTCTTCGCGCAAAGACGATTGTACCGCTCACAGTGCTCTCTTAGCGCCGCTTCTGCCGAAAGAAGCCCGGGAGCGGCTCTTAGCTCCGGAGAGCATCGTACCTTCGTCTTTAGCGTCTTTTGTGGTCTACATCCTAGCAGAAAGCTTTTCCACTCTGTCTGGCAAGGAAAACCTGCGGGAGCACAGAAAACATCTCCAATCGTCTTCTGGACGTTGCACGGAGGTCTGCCAAGTGTTTGGCATGAAGGAAAGAAAAGTTGTCCAAAACAGCTTCCAATCGAAGATTCATGTGATTGGAAACGTCAGGAAAGTGTAAGGTACTGTTTTCTATCAGTTGGCAAGCTGCGCACACAATCCCAGTGTTGTACAGCTTCCTTCTTCACCTTTCCGATGCTGCCGCTCTCTCCGGCTCCCGGAGCCGAAGAAGCGGCTTCTTCGCGCAAAGACGATTGTACCGCTCACAGTGCTCTCTTAGCGCCGCTTCTGCCGAAAGAAGCCCGGCCGCGGCTCTTAGCTCCGGAGAGCATCGTACCTTCGTCTTTAGCGTCTTTTGTGGTCTACATCCTAGCAGAAAGCTTTTCCACTCTGTCTGGCAAGGAAAACCTGCGGGAGCACAGAAAACATCTCCCATCGTCTTCTGGACGTTGCACGGAGGTCTGCCAAGTGTTTGGCATGAAGTAAAGAAAAGTTGTCCAAAACAGCTTCCAATCGACTATTCATGTGATTGGAAACATCAGGAAAGTGAAAGGTACTGTTTTCTATCAGTTGGCAAGCTGCGCACACAATCCCAGTGTTGTACAGCTTCCTTCTTCACCTTTGCGATGCTGCCGCTCTCTCCGGCTCCCGGAGCCGAAGAAGCGGCTTCTTCGCGCAAAGACGATTGTACCGCTCACAGTGCTCTCTTAGCGCCGCTTCTGCCGAAAGAAGGCCGGGAGCGGCTCTTAGCTCCGGAGAGCATCGTACCTTCGTCTTTAGCGTCTTTTGTGGTCTACATCCTAGCAGAAAGCTTTTCCACTCTGTCTGGCAAGGAAAACCTGCGCGAGCACAGAAAACATCTCCAATCGTCTTCTGGACGTTGCACGGAGGTCTGCCAAGTGTTTGGCATGAAGGAAAGAAAAGTTGTCCAAAACAGCTTCCAATCGAAGATTCATGTGATTGGAAACGTCAGGAAAGTGTAAGGTACTGTTTTCTATCAGTTGGCAAGCTGCGCACACAATCCCAGTGTTGTACAGCTTCCTTCTTCACCTTTCCGATGCTGCCGCTCTCTCCGGCTCCCGGAGCCGAAGAAGCGGCTTCTTCGCGCAAAGACGATTGTACCGCTCACAGTGCTCTCTTAGCGCCGCTTCTGCCGAAAGAAGGCCGGGAGCGGCTCTTAGCTCCGGAGAGCATCGTACCTTCGTCTTTAGCGTCTTTTGTGGTCTACATCCTAGCAGAAAGCTTTTCCACTCTGTCTGGCAAGGAAAACCTGCGCGAGCACAGAAAACATCTCCCATCGTCTTCTGGACGTTGCACGGAGGTCTGCCAAGTGTTTGGCATGAAGGAAAGAAAAGTTGTCCAAAACAGCTTCCAATCGACTATTCATGTGATTGGAAACGTCAGGAAAGTGTAAGGTACTGTTTTCTATCAGTTGGCAAGCTGCGCACACAATCCCAGTGTTGTACAGCTTCCTTCTTCACCTTTCCGATTCTGCCGCTCTCTCCGGCTCCCGGAGCCGAAGAAGCGGCTTCTTCGCGCACAGACGATTGTACCGCTCACAGTGCTCTCTTAGCGCCGCTTCTGCCGAAAGAAGCCCGGGAGCGGCTCTTAGCTCCGGAGAGCATCGTACCTTCGTCTTTAGCGTCTTTTGTGGTCTACATCCTAGCAGAAAGCTTTTCCACTCTGTCTGGCAAGGAAAACCTGCGGGAGCACAGAAAACATCTCCCATCGTGTTCTGGACGTTGCACGGAGGTCTGCCAAGTGTTTGGCATGAAGGAAAGAAAAGTTGTCCAAAACAGCTTCCAATCGAAGATTCATGTGATTGGAAACGTCAGGAAAGTGTAAGGTACTGTTTTCTATCAGTTGGCAAGCTGCGCACACAATCCCAGTGTTGTACAGCTTCCTTCTTCACCTTTCCGATGCTGCCGCTCTCTCCGGCTCCCGGAGCCGAAGAAGCGGCTTCTTCGCGCAAAGACGATTGTACCGCTCACAGTGCTCTCTTAGCGCCGCTTCTGCCGAAAGAAGCCCGGCCGCGGCTCTTAGCTCCGGAGAGCATCGTACCTTCGTCTTTAGCGTCTTTTGTGGTCTACATCCTAGCAGAAAGCTTTTCCACTCTGTCTGGCAAGGAAAACCTGCGCGAGCACAGAAAACATCTCCCATCGTCTTCTGGACGTTGCACGGACGTCTGCCAAGTGTTTGGCATGAAGTAAAGAAAAGTTGTCCAAAACAGCTTCCAATCGACTATTCATGTGATTGGAAACGTCAGGAAAGTGTAAGGTACTGTTTTCTATCAGTTGGCAAGCTGCGCACACAATCCCAGTGTTGTACAGCTTCCTTCTTCACCTTTCCGATGCTGCCGCTCTCTCCGGCTCCCGGAGCCGAAGAAGCGGCTTCTTCGCGCAAAGACGATTGTACCGCTCACAGTGCTCTCTTAGCGCCGCTTCTGCCGAAAGAAGCCCGGGAGCGGCTCTTAGCTCCGGAGAGCATCGTACCTTCGTCTTTAGCGTCTTTTGTGGTCTACATCCTAGCAGAAAGCTTTTCCACTCTGTCTGGCAAGGAAAACCTGCAGGAGCACAGAAAACATCTCCCATCGTGTTCTGGACGATGCACGGAGGTCTGCCAAGTGTTTGGCATGAAGGAAAGAAAAGTTGTCCAAAACAGCTTCCAATCGACTATTCATGTGATTGGAAACATCAGGAAAGTGAAAGGTACTGTTTTCTATCAGTTGGCAAGCTGCGCACACAATCCCAGTGTTGTACAGCTTCCTTCTTCACCTTTCCGATGCTGCCGCTCTCTCCGGCTCCCGGAGCCGAAGAAGCGGCTTCTTCGCGCAAAGACGATTGTACCGCTCACAGTGCTCTCTTAGCGCCGCTTCTGCCGAAAGAAGCCCGGGAGCGGCTCTTAGCTCCGGAGAGCATCGTACCTTCGTCTTTAGCGTCTTTTGTGGTCTACATCCTAGCAGAAAGCTTTTCCACTCTGTCTGGCAAGGAAAACCTGCGGGAGCACAGAAAACATCTCCAATCGTCTTCTGGACGTTGCACGGAGGTCTGCCAAGTGTTTGGCATGAAGGAAAGAAAAGTTGTCCAAAACAGCTTCCAATCGAAGATTCATGTGATTGGAAACGTCAGGAAAGTGTAAGGTACTGTTTTCTATCAGTTGGCAAGCTGCGCACACAATCCCAGTGTTGTACAGCTTCCTTCTTCACCTTTCCGATGCTGCCGCTCTCTCCGGCTCCCGGAGCCGAAGAAGCGGCTTCTTCGCGCAAAGACGATTGTACCGCTCACAGTGCTCTCTTAGCGCCGCTTCTGCCGAAAGAAGCCCGGCCGCGGCTCTTAGCTCCGGAGAGCATCGTACCTTCGTCTTTAGCGTCTTTTGTGGTCTACATCCTAGCAGAAAGCTTTTCCACTCTGTCTGGCAAGGAAAACCTGCGGGAGCACAGAAAACATCTCCCATCGTGTTCTGGACGTTGCACGGAGGTCTGCCAAGTGTTTGGCATGAAGGAAAGAAAAGTTGTCCAAAACAGCTTCCAATCGAAGATTCATGTGATTGGAAACGTCAGGAAAGTGTAAGGTACTGTTTTCTATCAGTTGGCAAGCTGCGCACACAATCCCAGTGTTGTACAGCTTCCTTCTTCACCTTTGCGATGCTGCCGCTCTCTCCGGCTCCCGGAGCCGAAGAAGCGGCTTCTTCGCGCAAAGACGATTGTACCGCTCACAGTGCTCTCTTAGCGCCGCTTCTGCCGAAAGAAGCCCGGGAGCGGCTCTTAGCTCCGGAGAGCATCGTACCTTCGTCTTTAGCGTCTTTTGTGGTCTACATCCTAGCAGAAAGCTTTTCCACTCTGTCTGGCAAGGAAAACCTGCGGGAGCACAGAAAACATCTCCCATCGTGTTCTGGACGTTGCAGGGAAGTCTGCCAAGTGTTTGGCATGAAGGAAAGAAAAGTTGTCCAAAACAGCTTCCAATCGAAGATTCATGTGATTGGAAACGTCAGGAAAGTGTAAGGTACTGTTTTCTATCAGTTGGCAAGCTGCGCACACAATCCCAGTGTTGTACAGCTTCCTTCTTCACCTTTGCGATTCTGCCGCTCTCTCCGGCTCCCGGAGCCGAAGAAGCGGCTTCTTCGCGCAAAGACGATTGTACCGCTCACAGTGCTCTCTTAGCGCCGCTTCTGCCGAAAGAAGCCCGGCAGCGGCTCTTAGCTCCGGAGAGCATCGTACCTTCGTCTTTAGCGTCTTTTGTGGTCTACATCCTAGCAGAAAGCTTTTCCACTCTGTCTGGCAAGGAAAACCTGCGGGAGCACAGAAAACATCTCCAATCGTCTTCTGGACGTTGCACGGAGGTCTGCCAAGTGTTTGGCATGAAGGAAAGAAAAGTTGTCCAAAACAGCTTCCAATCGAAGATTCATGTGATTGGAAACGTCAGGAAAGTGTAAGGTACTGTTTTCTATCAGTTGGCAAGCTGCGCACACAATCCCAGTGTTGTACAGCTTCCTTCTTCACCTTTCCGATGCTGCCGCTCTCTCCGGCTCCCGGAGCCGAAGAAGCGGCTTCTTCGCGCAAAGACGATTGTACCGCTCACAGTGCTCTCTTAGCGCCGCTTCTGCCGAAAGAAGCCCGGGAGCGGCTCTTAGCTCCGGAGAGCATCGTACCTTCGTCTTTAGCGTCTTTTGTGGTCTACATCCTAGCAGAAAACTTTTCCACTCTGTCTGGCAAGGAAAACCTGCGGGAGCACAGAAAACATCTCCAATCGTCTTCTGGACGTTGCACGGACGTCTGCCAAGTGTTTGGCATGAAGGAAAGAAAAGTTGTCCAAAACAGCTTCCAATCGAAGATTCATGTGATTGGAAACATCAGGAAAGTGTAAGGTACTGTTTTCTATCAGTTGGCAAGCTGCGCACACAATCCCAGTGTTGTACAGCTTCCTTCTTCACCTTTGCGATGCTGCCGCTCTCTCCGGCTCCCGGAGCCGAAGAAGCGGCTTCTTCGCGCAAAGACGATTGTACCGCTCACAGTGCTCTCTTAGCGCCGCTTCTGCCGAAAGAAGCCCGGGAGCGGCTCTTAGCTCCGGAGAGCATCGTACCTTCGTCTTTAGTGTCTTTTGTGGTCTACATCCTAGCAGAAAGCTTTTCCACTCTGTCTGGCAAGGAAAACCTCCAGGAGCACAGAAAACATCTCCCATCGTGTTCTGGACGTTGCACGGAGGTCTGCCAAGTGTTTGGCATGAAGGAAAGAAAAGTTGTCCAAAACAGCTTCCAATCGAAGATTCATGTGATTGGAAACGTCAGGAAAGTGTAAGGTACTGTTTTCTATCAGTTGGCAAGCTGCGCACACAATCCCAGTGTTGTACAGCTTCCTTCTTCACCTTTCCGATGCTGCCGCTCTCTCCGGCTCCCGGAGCCGAAGAAGCGGCTTCTTCGCGCAAAGACGATTGTACCGCTCACAGTGCTCTCTTAGCGCCGCTTCTGCCAAAAGAAGCCCGGGAGCGGCTCTTAGCTCCGGAGAGCATCGTACCTTCGTCTTTAGCGTCTTTTGTGGTCTACATCCTAGCAGAAAGCTTTTCCACTCTGTCTGGCAAGGAAAACCTGCGGGAGCACAGAAAACATCTCCCATCGTGTTCTGGACGTTGCACGGAGGTCTGCCAAGTGTTTGGCATGAAGGAAAGAAAAGTTGTCCAAAACAGCTTCCAATCGAAGATTCATGTGATTGGAAACGTCAGGAAAGTGTAAGGTACTGTTTTCTATCAGTTGGCAAGCTGCGCACACAATCCCAGTGTTGTACAGCTTCCTTCTTCACCTTTGCGATGCTGCCGCTCTCTCCGGCTCCCGGAGCCGAAGAAGCGGCTTCTTCGCGCAAAGACGATTGTACCGCTCACAGTGCTCTCTTAGCGCCGCTTCTGCCGAAAGAAGCCCGGCCGCGGCTCTTAGCTCCGGAGAGCATCGTACCTTCGTCTTTAGCGTCTTTTGTGGTCTACATCCTAGCAGAAAGCTTTTCCACTCTGTCTGGCAAGGAAAACCTGCGCGAGCACAGAAAACATCTCCCATCGTCTTCTGGACGTTGCACGGAGGTCTGCCAAGTGTTTGGCATGAAGTAAAGAAAAGTTGTCCAAAACAGCTTCCAATCGACTATTCATGTGATTGGAAACATCAGGAAAGTGAAAGGTACTGTTTTCTATCAGTTGGCAAGCTGCGCACACAATCCCAGTGTTGTACAGCTTCCTTCTTCACCTTTGCGATGCTGCCGCTCTCTCCGGCTCCCGGAGCCGAAGAAGCGGCTTCTTCGCGCAAAGACGATTGTACCGCTCACAGTGCTCTCTTAGCGCCGCTTCTGCCGAAAGAAGCCCGGGAGCGGCTCTTAGCTCCGGAGAGCATCGTACCTTCGTCTTTAGCGTCTTTTGTGGTCTACATCCTAGCAGAAAGCTTTTCCACTCTGTCTGGCAAGGAAAACCTGCGCGAGCACAGAAAACATCTCCAATCGTCTTCTGGACGTTGCACGGAGGTCTGCCAAGTGTTTGGCATGAAGGAAAGAAAAGTTGTCCAAAACAGCTTCCAATCGAAGATTCATGTGATTGGAAACGTCAGGAAAGTGTAAGGTACTGTTTTCTATCAGTTGGCAAGCTGCGCACACAATCCCAGTGTTGTACAGCTTCCTTCTTCACCTTTCCGATGCTGCCGCTCTCTCCGGCTCCCGGAGCCGAAGAAGCGGCTTCTTCGCGCAAAGACGATTGTACCGCTCACAGTGCTCTCTTAGCGCCGCTTCTGCCGAAAGAAGGCCGGGAGCGGCTCTTAGCTCCGGAGAGCATCGTACCTTCGTCTTTAGCGTCTTTTGTGGTCTACATCCTAGCAGAAAGCTTTTCCACTCTGTCTGGCAAGGAAAACCTGCGGGAGCACAGAAAACATCTCCCATCGTCTTCTGGACGTTGCACGGAGGTCTGCCAAGTGTTTGGCATGAAGGAAAGAAAAGTTGTCCAAAACAGCTTCCAATCCAATATTCATGTGATTGGAAACGTCAGGAAAGTGTAAGGTACTGTTTTCTATCAGTTGGCAAGCTGCGCACACAATCCCAGTGTTGTACAGCTTCCTTCTTCACCTTTCCGATGCTGCCGCTCTCTCCGGCTCCCGGAGCCGAAGAAGCGGCTTCTTCGCGCACAGACGATTGTACCGCTCACAGTGCTCTCTTAGCGCCGCTTCTGCCGAAAGAAGCCCGGGAGCGGCTCTTAGCTCCGGAGAGCATCGTACCTTCGTCTTTAGCGTCTTTTGTGGTCTACATCCTAGCAGAAAGCTTTTCCACTCTGTCTGGCAAGGAAAACCTGCGGGAGCACAGAAAACATCTCCCATCGTGTTCTGGACGTTGCACGGAGGTCTGCCAAGTGTTTGGCATGAAGGAAAGAAAAGTTGTCCAAAACAGCTTCCAATCGAAGATTCATGTGATTGGAAACGTCAGGAAAGTGTAAGGTACTGTTTTCTATCAGTTGGCAAGCTGCGCACACAATCCCAGTGTTGTACAGCTTCCTTCTTCACCTTTCCGATGCTGCCGCTCTCTCCGGCTCCCGGAGCCGAAGAAGCGGCTTCTTCGCGCAAAGACGATTGTACCGCTCACAGTGCTCTCTTAGCGCCGCTTCTGCCGAAAGAAGCCCGGCCGCGGCTCTTAGCTCCGGAGAGCATCGTACCTTCGTCTTTAGCGTCTTTTGTGGTCTACATCCTAGCAGAAAGCTTTTCCACTCTGTCTGGCAAGGAAAACCTGCGCGAGCACAGAAAACATCTCCCATCGTCTTCTGGACGTTGCACGGACGTCTGCCAAGTGTTTGGCATGAAGTAAAGGAAAGTTGTCCAAAACAGCTTCCAATCGACTATTCATGTGATTGGAAACGTCAGGAAAGTGTAAGGTACTGTTTTCTATCAGTTGGCAAGCTGCGCACACAATCCCAGTGTTGTACAGCTTCCTTCTTCACCTTTCCGATGCTGCCGCTCTCTCCGGCTCCCGGAGCCGAAGAAGCGGCTTCTTCGCGCACAGACGATTGTACCGCTCACAGTGCTCTCTTAGCGCCGCTTCTGCCGAAAGAAGCCCGGGAGCGGCTCTTAGCTCCGGAGAGCATCGTACCTTCGTCTTTAGCGTCTTTTGTGCTCTACATCCTAGCAGAAAGCTTTTCCACTCTGTCTGGCAAGGAAAACCTGCAGGAGCACAGAAAACATCTCCCATCGTGTTCTGGACGATGCACGGAGGTCTGCCAAGTGTTTGGCATGAAGGAAAGAAAAGTTGTCCAAAACAGCTTCCAATCGACTATTCATGTGATTGGAAACATCAGGAAAGTGAAAGGTACTGTTTTCTATCAGTTGGCAAGCTGCGCACACAATCCCAGTGTTGTACAGCTTCCTTCTTCACCTTTGCGATGCTGCCGCTCTCTCCGGCTCCCGGAGCCGAAGAAGCGGCTTCTTCGCGCAAAGACAATTGTACCGCTCACAGTGCTCTCTTAGCGCCGCTTCTGCCGAAAGAAGCCCGGGAGCGGCTCTTAGCTCCGGAGAGCATCGTACCTTCGTCTTTAGCGTCTTTTGTGGTCTACATCCTAGCAGAAAGCTTTTCCACTCTGTCTGGCAAGGAAAACCTGCGGGAGCACAGAAAACATCTCCAATCGTCTTCTGGACGTTGCACGGAGGTCTGCCAAGTGTTTGGCATGAAGGAAAGAAAAGTTGTCCAAAACAGCTTCCAATCGAAGATTCATGTGATTGGAAACGTCAGGAAAGTGTAAGGTACTGTTTTCTATCAGTTGGCAAGCTGCGCACACAATCCCAGTGTTGTACAGCTTCCTTCTTCACCTTTGCGATGCTGCCGCTCTCTCCGGCTCCCGGAGCCGAAGAAGCGGCTTCTTCGCGCAAAGACGATTGTACCGCTCACAGTGCTCTCTTAGCGCCGCTTCTGCCGAAAGAAGCCCGGCCGCGGCTCTTAGCTCCGGAGAGCATCGTACCTTCGTCTTTAGCGTCTTTTGTGGTCTACATCCTAGCAGAAAGCTTTTCCACTCTGTCTGGCAAGGAAAACCTGCGGGAGCACAGAAAACATCTCCCATCGTGTTCTGGACGTTGCACGGAGGTCTGCCAAGTGTTTGGCATGAAGGAAAGAAAAGTTGTCCAAAACAGCTTCCAATCGAAGATTCATGTGATTGGAAACGTCAGGAAAGTGTAAGGTACTGTTTTCTATCAGTTGGCAAGCTGCGCACACAATCCCAGTGTTGTACAGCTTCCTTCTTCACCTTTGCGATGCTGCCGCTCTCTCCGGCTCCCGGAGCCGAAGAAGCGGCTTCTTCGCGCAAAGACGATTGTACCGCTCACAGTGCTCTCTTAGCGCCGCTTCTGCCGACAGAAGCCCGGGAGCGGCTCTTAGCTCCGGAGAGCATCGTACCTTCGTCTTTAGCGTCTTTTGTGGTCTACATCCTAGCAGAAAGCTTTTCCACTCTGTCTGGCAAGGAAAACCTGCGGGAGCACAGAAAACATCTCCCATCGTGTTCTGGACGTTGCAGGGAAGTCTGCCAAGTGTTTGGCATGAAGGAAAGAAAAGTTGTCCAAAACAGCTTCCAATCGAAGATTCATGTGATTGGAAACGTCAGGAAAGTGTAAGGTACTGTTTTCTATCAGTTGGCAAGCTGCGCACACAATCCCAGTGTTGTACAGCTTCCTTCTTCACCTTTGCGATTCTGCCGCTCTCTCCGGCTCCCGGAGCCGAAGAAGCGGCTTCTTCGCGCAAAGACGATTGTACCGCTCACAGTGCTCTCTTAGCGCCGCTTCTGCCGAAAGAAGCCCGGGAGCGGCTCTTAGCTCCGGAGAGCATCGTACCTTCGTCTTTAGCGTCTTTTGTGGTCTACATCCTAGCAGAAAGCTTTTCCACTCTGTCTGGCAAGGAAAACCTGCGGGAGCACAGAAAACATCTCCAATCGTCTTCTGGACGTTGCACGGAGGTCTGCCAAGTGTTTGGCATGAAGGAAAGAAAAGTTGTCCAAAACAGCTTCCAATCGAAGATTCATGTGATTGGAAACGTCAGGAAAGTGTAAGGTACTGTTTTCTATCAGTTGGCAAGCTGCGCACACAATCCCAGTGTTGTACAGCTTCCTTCTTCACCTTTCCGATGCTGCCGCTCTCTCCGGCTCCCGGAGCCGAAGAAGCGGCTTCTTCGCGCAAAGACGATTGTACCGCTCACAGTGCTCTCTTAGCGCCGCTTCTGCCGAAAGAAGCCCGGCCGCGGCTCTTAGCTCCGGAGAGCATCGTACCTTCGTCTTTAGCGTCTTTTGTGGTCTACATCCTAGCAGAAAGCTTTTCCACTCTGTCTGGCAAGGAAAACCTGCGGGAGCACAGAAAACATCTCCCATCGTCTTCTGGACGTTGCACGGAGGTCTGCCAAGTGTTTGGCATGAAGTAAAGAAAAGTTGTCCAAAACAGCTTCCAATCGACTATTCATGTGATTGGAAACATCAGGAAAGTGAAAGGTACTGTTTTCTATCAGTTGGCAAGCTGCGCACACAATCCCAGTGTTGTACAGCTTCCTTCTTCACCTTTGCGATGCTGCCGCTCTCTCCGGCTCCCGGAGCCGAAGAAGCGGCTTCTTCGCGCAAAGACGATTGTACCGCTCACAGTGCTCTCTTAGCGCCGCTTCTGCCGAAAGAAGCCCGGCAGCGGCTCTTAGCTCCGGAGAGCATCGTACCTTCGTCTTTAGCGTCTTTTGTGGTCTACATCCTAGCAGAAAGCTTTTCCACTCTGTCTGGCAAGGAAAACCTGCGCGAGCACAGAAAACATCTCCAATCGTCTTCTGGACGTTGCACGGAGGTCTGCCAAGTGTTTGGCATGAAGGAAAGAAAAGTTGTCCAAAACAGCTTCCAATCGAAGATTCATGTGATTGGAAACGTCAGGAAAGTGTAAGGTACTGTTTTCTATCAGTTGGCAAGCTGCGCACACAATCCCAGTGTTGTACAGCTTCCTTCTTCACCTTTCCGATGCTGCCGCTCTCTCCGGCTCCCGGAGCCGAAGAAGCGGCTTCTTCGCGCAAAGACGATTGTACCGCTCACAGTGCTCTCTTAGCGCCGCTTCTGCCGACAGAAGGCCGGGAGCGGCTCTTAGCTCCGGAGAGCATCGTACCTTCGTCTTTAGCGTCTTTTGTGGTCTACATCCTAGCAGAAAGCTTTTCCACTCTGTCTGGCAAGGAAAACCTGCGCGAGCACAGAAAACATCTCCCATCGTCTTCTGGACGTTGCACGGAGGTCTGCCAAGTGTTTGGCATGAAGGAAAGAAAAGTTGTCCAAAACAGCTTCCAATCGACTATTCATGTGATTGGAAACGTCAGGAAAGTGTAAGGTACTGTTTTCTATCAGTTGGCAAGCTGCGCACACAATCCCAGTGTTGTACAGCTTCCTTCTTCACCTTTCCGATTCTGCCGCTCTCTCCGGCTCCCGGAGCCGAAGAAGCGGCTTCTTCGCGCACAGACGATTGTACCGCTCACAGTGCTCTCTTAGCGCCGCTTCTGCCGAAAGAAGCCCGGGAGCGGCTCTTAGCTCCGGAGAGCATCGTACCTTCGTCTTTAGCGTCTTTTGTGGTCTACATCCTAGCAGAAAGCTTTTCCACTCTGTCTGGCAAGGAAAACCTGCGGGAGCACAGAAAACATCTCCCATCGTGTTCTGGACGTTGCACGGAGGTCTGCCAAGTGTTTGGCATGAAGGAAAGAAAAGTTGTCCAAAACAGCTTCCAATCGAAGATTCATGTGATTGGAAACGTCAGGAAAGTGTAAGGTACTGTTTTCTATCAGTTGGCAAGCTGCGCACACAATCCCAGTGTTGTACAGCTTCCTTCTTCACCTTTCCGATGCTGCCGCTCTCTCCGGCTCCCGGAGCCGAAGAAGCGGCTTCTTCGCGCAAAGACGATTGTACCGCTCACAGTGCTCTCTTAGCGCCGCTTCTGCCGAAAGAAGCCCGGCCGCGGCTCTTAGCTCCGGAGAGCATCGTACCTTCGTCTTTAGCGTCTTTTGTGGTCTACATCCTAGCAGAAAGCTTTTCCACTCTGTCTGGCAAGGAAAACCTGCGCGAGCACAGAAAACATCTCCCATCGTCTTCTGGACGTTGCACGGACGTCTGCCAAGTGTTTGGCATGAAGTAAAGAAAAGTTGTCCAAAACAGCTTCCAATCGACTATTCATGTGATTGGAAACGTCAGGAAAGTGTAAGGTACTGTTTTCTATCAGTTGGCAAGCTGCGCACACAATCCCAGTGTTGTACAGCTTCCTTCTTCACCTTTCCGATGCTGCCGCTCTCTCCGGCTCCCGGAGCCGAAGAAGCGGCTTCTTCGCGCAAAGACGATTGTACCGCTCACAGTGCTCTCTTAGCGCCGCTTCTGCCGAAAGAAGCCCGGGAGCGGCTCTTAGCTCCGGAGAGCATCGTACCTTCGTCTTTAGCGTCTTTTGTGGTCTACATCCTAGCAGAAAGCTTTTCCACTCTGTCTGGCAAGGAAAACCTGCGGGAGCACAGAAAACATCTCCCATCGTGTTCTGGACGATGCACGGAGGTCTGCCAAGTGTTTGGCATGAAGGAAAGAAAAGTTGTCCAAAACAGCTTCCAATCGACTATTCATGTGATTGGAAACATCAGGAAAGTGAAAGGTACTGTTTTCTATCAGTTGGCAAGCTGCGCACACAATCCCAGTGTTGTACAGCTTCCTTCTTCACCTTTCCGATGCTGCCGCTCTCTCCGGCTCCCGGAGCCGAAGAAGCGGCTTCTTCGCGCAAAGACGATTGTACCGCTCACAGTGCTCTCTTAGCGCCGCTTCTGCCGAAAGAAGCCCGGGAGCGGCTCTTAGCTCCGGAGAGCATCGTACCTTCGTCTTTAGCGTCTTTTGTGGTCTACATCCTAGCAGAAAGCTTTTCCACTCTGTCTGGCAAGGAAAACCTGCGGGAGCACAGAAAACATCTCCAATCGTCTTCTGGACGTTGCACGGAGGTCTGCCAAGTGTTTGGCATGAAGGAAAGAAAAGTTGTCCAAAACAGCTTCCAATCGAAGATTCATGTGATTGGAAACGTCAGGAAAGTGTAAGGTACTGTTTTCTATCAGTTGGCAAGCTGCGCACACAATCCCAGTGTTGTACAGCTTCCTTCTTCACCTTTCCGATGCTGCCGCTCTCTCCGGCTCCCGGAGCCGAAGAAGCGGCTTCTTCGCGCAAAGACGATTGTACCGCTCACAGTGCTCTCTTAGCGCCGCTTCTGCCGAAAGAAGCCCGGCCGCGGCTCTTAGCTCCGGAGAGCATCGTACCTTCGTCTTTAGCGTCTTTTGTGGTCTACATCCTAGCAGAAAGCTTTTCCACTCTGTCTGGCAAGGAAAACCTGCGGGAGCACAGAAAACATCTCCCATCGTGTTCTGGACGTTGCACGGAGGTCTGCCAAGTGTTTGGCATGAAGGAAAGAAAAGTTGTCCAAAACAGCTTCCAATCGAAGATTCATGTGATTGGAAACGTCAGGAAAGTGTAAGGTACTGTTTTCTATCAGTTGGCAAGCTGCGCACACAATCCCAGTGTTGTACAGCTTCCTTCTTCACCTTTGCGATGCTGCCGCTCTCTCCGGCTCCCGGAGCCGAAGAAGCGGCTTCTTCGCGCAAAGACGATTGTACCGCTCACAGTGCTCTCTTAGCGCCGCTTCTGCCGAAAGAAGCCCGGGAGCGGCTCTTAGCTCCGGAGAGCATCGTACCTTCGTCTTTAGCGTCTTTTGTGGTCTACATCCTAGCAGAAAGCTTTTCCACTCTGTCTGGCAAGGAAAACCTGCGGGAGCACAGAAAACATCTCCCATCGTGTTCTGGACGTTGCAGGGAAGTCTGCCAAGTGTTTGGCATGAAGGAAAGAAAAGTTGTCCAAAACAGCTTCCAATCGAAGATTCATGTGATTGGAAACGTCAGGAAAGTGTAAGGTACTGTTTTCTATCAGTTGGCAAGCTGCGCACACAATCCCAGTGTTGTACAGCTTCCTTCTTCACCTTTGCGATTCTGCCGCTCTCTCCGGCTCCCGGAGCCGAAGAAGCGGCTTCTTCGCGCAAAGACGATTGTACCGCTCACAGTGCTCTCTTAGCGCCGCTTCTGCCGAAAGAAGCCCGGCAGCGGCTCTTAGCTCCGGAGAGCATCGTACCTTCGTCTTTAGCGTCTTTTGTGGTCTACATCCTAGCAGAAAGCTTTTCCACTCTGTCTGGCAAGGAAAACCTGCGGGAGCACAGAAAACATCTCCAATCGTCTTCTGGACGTTGCACGGAGGTCTGCCAAGTGTTTGGCATGAAGGAAAGAAAAGTTGTCCAAAACAGCTTCCAATCGAAGATTCATGTGATTGGAAACGTCAGGAAAGTGTAAGGTACTGTTTTCTATCAGTTGGCAAGCTGCGCACACAATCCCAGTGTTGTACAGCTTCCTTCTTCACCTTTCCGATGCTGCCGCTCTCTCCGGCTCCCGGAGCCGAAGAAGCGGCTTCTTCGCGCAAAGACGATTGTACCGCTCACAGTGCTCTCTTAGCGCCGCTTCTGCCGAAAGAAGCCCGGGAGCGGCTCTTAGCTCCGGAGAGCATCGTACCTTCGTCTTTAGCGTCTTTTGTGGTCTACATCCTAGCAGAAAACTTTTCCACTCTGTCTGGCAAGGAAAACCTGCGGGAGCACAGAAAACATCTCCCATCGTCTTCTGGACGTTGCACGGACGTCTGCCAAGTGTTTGGCATGAAGGAAAGAAAAGTTGTCCAAAACAGCTTCCAATCGAAGATTCATGTGATTGGAAACATCAGGAAAGTGTAAGGTACTGTTTTCTATCAGTTGGCAAGCTGCGCACACAATCCCAGTGTTGTACAGCTTCCTTCTTCACCTTTGCGATGCTGCCGCTCTCTCCGGCTCCCGGAGCCGAAGAAGCGGCTTCTTCGCGCAAAGACGATTGTACCGCTCACAGTGCTCTCTTAGCGCCGCTTCTGCCGAAAGAAGCCCGGGAGCGGCTCTTAGCTCCGGAGAGCATCGTACCTTCGTCTTTAGTGTCTTTTGTGGTCTACATCCTAGCAGAAAGCTTTTCCACTCTGTCTGGCAAGGAAAACCTCCAGGAGCACAGAAAACATCTCCCATCGTGTTCTGAACGTTGCACGGAGGTCTGCCAAGTGTTTGGCATGAAGGAAAGAAAAGTTGTCCAAAACAACTTCCAATCGAATATTCATGTGATTGGAAACGTCAGGAAAGTGGTAAGGTACTGTTTTCTATCAGTTGGCAAGCTGCGCACACAATCCCAGTGTTGTACAGCTTCCTTCTTCACCTTTGCGATGCTGCCGCTCTCTCCGGCTCCCGGAGCCGAAGAAGCGGCTTCTTCGCGCAAAGACGATTGTACCGCTCACAGTGCTCTCTTAGCGCCGCTTCTACCGAAAGAAGCCCGGGAGCGGCTCTTAGCTCCGGAGAGCATCGTACCTTCGTCTTTAGCGTCTTTTGTGGTCTACATCCTAGCAGAAAGCTTTTCCACTCTGTCTGGCAAGGAAAACCTGCGGGAGCACAGAAAACATCTCCCATCGTGTTCTGGACGTTGCACGGAGGTCTGCCAAGTGTTTGGCATGAAGGAAAGAAAAGTTGTCCAAAACAGCTTCCAATCGAAGATTCATGTGATTGGAAACGTCAGGAAAGTGTAAGGTACTGTTTTCTATCAGTTGGCAAGCTGCGCACACAATCCCAGTGTTGTACAGCTTCCTTCTTCACCTTTCCGATGCTGCCGCTCTCTCCGGCTCCCGGAGCCGAAGAAGCGGCTTCTTCGCGCAAAGACGATTGTACCGCTCACAGTGCTCTCTTAGCGCCGCTTCTGCCGAAAGAAGCCCGGCCGCGGCTCTTAGCTCCGGAGAGCATCGTACCTTCGTCTTTAGCGTCTTTTGTGGTCTACATCCTAGCAGAAAGCTTTTCCACTCTGTCTGGCAAGGAAAACCTGCGGGAGCACAGAAAACATCTCCCATCGTGTTCTGGACGTTGCACGGAGGTCTGCCAAGTGTTTGGCATGAAGGAAAGAAAAGTTGTCCAAAACAGCTTCCAATCGACTATTCATGTGATTGGAAACGTCAGGAAAGTGTAAGGTACTGTTTTCTATCAGTTGGCAAGCTGCGCACACAATCCCAGTGTTGTACAGCTTCCTTCTTCACCTTTCCGATGCTGCCGCTCTCTCCGGCTCCCGGAGCCGAAGAAGCGGCTTCTTCGCGCAAAGACGATTGTACCGCTCACAGTGCTCTCTTAGCGCCGCTTCTGCCGAAAGAAGCCCGGGAGCGGCTCTTAGCTCCGGAGAGCATCGTACCTTCGTCTTTAGCGTCTTTTGTGGTCTACATCCTAGCAGAAAGCTTTTCCACTCTGTCTGGCAAGGAAAACCTGCGGGAGCACAGAAAACATCTCCCATCGTGTTCTGGACGTTGCAGGGAAGTCTGCCAAGTGTTTGGCATGAAGGAAAGAAAAGTTGTCCAAAACAGCTTCCAATCGAAGATTCATGTGATTGGAAACGTCAGGAAAGTGTAAGGTACTGTTTTCTATCAGTTGGCAAGCTGCGCACACAATCCCAGTGTTGTACAGCTTCCTTCTTCACCTTTCCGATGCTGCCGCTCTCTCCGGCTCCCGGAGCCGAAGAAGCGGCTTCTTCGCGCAAAGACGATTGTACCGCTCACAGTGCTCTCTTAGCGCCGCTTCTGCCGAAAGAAGGCCGGGAGCGGCTCTTAGCTCCGGAGAGCATCGTACCTTCGTCTTTAGCGTCTTTTGTGCTCTACATCCTAGCAGAAAGCTTTTCCACTCTGTCTGGCAAGGAAAACCTGCGGGAGCACAGAAAACATCTCCCATCGTGTTCTGGACGTTGCACGGAGGTCTGCCAAGTGTTTGGCATGAAGGAAAGAAAAGTTGTCCAAAACAGCTTCCAATCCAATATTCATGTGATTGGAAACGTCAGGAAAGTGTAAGGTACTGTTTTCTATCAGTTGGCAAGCTGCGCACACAATCCCAGTGTTGTACAGCTTCCTTCTTCACCTTTCCGATGCTGCCGCTCTCTCCGGCTCCCGGAGCCGAAGAAGCGGCTTCTTCGCGCAAAGACGATTGTACCGCTCACAGTGCTCTCTTAGCGCCGCTTCTGCCGAAAGAAGCCCGGGAGCGGCTCTTAGCTCCGGAGAGCATCGTACCTTCGTCTTTAGCGTCTTTTGTGGTCTACATCCTAGCAGAAAGCTTTTCCACTCTGTCTGGCAAGGAAAACCTGCGGGAGCACAGAAAACATCTCCCATCGTGTTCTGGACGTTGCACGGAGGTCTGCCAAGTGTTTGGCATGAAGGAAAGAAAAGTTGTCCAAAACAGCTTCCAATCGAAGATTCATGTGATTGGAAACGTCAGGAAAGTGTAAGGTACTGTTTTCTATCAGTTGGCAAGCTGCGCACACAATCCCAGTGTTGTACAGCTTCCTTCTTCACCTTTCCGATGCTGCCGCTCTCTCCGGCTCCCGGAGCCGAAGAAGCGGCTTCTTCGCGCAAAGACGATTGTACCGCTCACAGTGCTCTCTTAGCGCCGCTTCTGCCGAAAGAAGCCCGGCCGCGGCTCTTAGCTCCGGAGAGCATCGTACCTTCGTCTTTAGCGTCTTTTGTGGTCTACATCCTAGCAGAAAGCTTTTCCACTCTGTCTGGCAAGGAAAACCTGCGGGAGCACAGAAAACATCTCCCATCGTCTTCTGGACGTTGCACGGAGGTCTGCCAAGTGTTTGGCATGAAGGAAAGAAAAGTTGTCCAAAACAGCTTCCAATCGAAGATTCATGTGATTGGAAACGTCAGGAAAGTGTAAGGTACTGTTTTCTATCAGTTGGCAAGCTGCGCACACAATCCCAGTGTTGTACAGCTTCCTTCTTCACCTTTCCGATGCTGCCGCTCTCTCCGGCTCCCGGAGCCGAAGAAGCGGCTTCTTCGCGCAAAGACGATTGTACCGCTCACAGTGCTCTCTTAGCGCCGCTTCTGCCGAAAGAAGCCCGGCCGCGGCTCTTAGCTCCGGAGAGCATCGTACCTTCGTCTTTAGCGTCTTTTGTGGTCTACATCCTAGCAGAAAGCTTTTCCACTCTGTCTGGCAAGGAAAACCTGCGGGAGCACAGAAAACATCTCCCATCGTGTTCTGGACGTTGCACGGAGGTCTGCCAAGTGTTTGGCATGAAGGAAAGAAAAGTTGTCCAAAACAGCTTCCAATCGAAGATTCATGTGATTGGAAACAGCAGGAAAGTGTAAGGTACTGTTTTCTATCAGTTGGCAAGCTGCGCACACAATCCCAGTGTTGTACAGCTTCCTTCTTCACCTTTGCGATGCTGCCGCTCTCTCCGGCTCCCGGAGCCGAAGAAGCGGCTTCTTCGCGCAAAGACGATTGTACCGCTCACAGTGCTCTCTTAGCGCCGCTTCTGCCGAAAGAAGGCCGGGAGCGGCTCTTAGCTCCGGAGAGCATCGTACCTTCGTCTTTAGCGTCTTTTGTGGTCTACATCCTAGCAGAAAGCTTTTCCACTCTGTCTGGCAAGGAAAACCTGCGGGAGCACAGAAAACATCTCCCATCGTGTTCTGGACGTTGCACGGAGGTCTGCCAAGTGTTTGGCATGAAGGAAAGAAAAGTTGTCCAAAACAGCTTCCAATCCAATATTCATGTGATTGGAAACGTCAGGAAAGTGTAAGGTACTGTTTTCTATCAGTTGGCAAGCTGCGCACACAATCCCAGTGTTGTACAGCTTCCTTCTTCACCTTTCCGATGCTGCCGCTCTCTCCGGCTCCCGGAGCCGAAGAAGCGGCTTCTTCGCGCAAAGACGATTGTACCGCTCACAGTGCTCTCTTAGCGCCGCTTCTGCCGAAAGAAGGCCGGGAGCGGCTCTTAGCTCCGGAGAGCATCGTACCTTCGTCTTTAGCGTCTTTTGTGGTCTACATCCTAGCAGAAAGCTTTTCCACTCTGTCTGGCAAGGAAAACCTGCGGGAGCACAGAAAACATCTCCCATCGTGTTCTGGACGTTGCACGGAGGTCTGCCAAGTGTTTGGCATGAAGGAAAGAAAAGTTGTCCAAAACAGCTTCCAATCGAAGATTCATGTGATTGGAAACGTCAGGAAAGTGTAAGGTACTGTTTTCTATCAGTTGGCAAGCTGCGCACACAATCCCAGTGTTGTACAGCTTCCTTCTTCACCTTTCCGATGCTGCCGCTCTCTCCGGCTCCCGGAGCCGAAGAAGCGGCTTCTTCGCGCAAAGACGATTGTACCGCTCACAGTGCTCTCTTAGCGCCGCTTCTGCCGAAAGAAGCCCGGCCGCGGCTCTTAGCTCCGGAGAGCATCGTACCTTCGTCTTTAGCGTCTTTTGTGGTCTACATCCTAGCAGAAAGCTTTTCCACTCTGTCTGGCAAGGAAAACCTGCGGGAGCACAGAAAACATCTCCCATCGTGTTCTGGACGTTGCACGGAGGTCTGCCAAGTGTTTGGCATGAAGGAAAGAAAAGTTGTCCAAAACAGCTTCCAATCGAAGATTCATGTGATTGGAAACGTCAGGAAAGTGTAAGGTACTGTTTTCTATCAGTTGGCAAGCTGCGCACACAATCCCAGTGTTGTACAGCTTCCTTCTTCACCTTTCCGATGCTGCCGCTCTCTCCGGCTCCCGGAGCCGAAGAAGCGGCTTCTTCGCGCAAAGACGATTGTACCGCTCACAGTGCTCTCTTAGCGCCGCTTCTGCCGAAAGAAGCCCGGCCGCGGCTCTTAGCTCCGGAGAGCATCGTACCTTCGTCTTTAGCGTCTTTTGTGGTCTACATCCTAGCAGAAAGCTTTTCCACTCTGTCTGGCAAGGAAAACCTGCGCGAGCACAGAAAACATCTCCCATCGTCTTCTGGACGTTGCACGGACGTCTGCCAAGTGTTTGGCATGAAGTAAAGAAAAGTTGTCCAAAACAGCTTCCAATCGACTATTCATGTGATTGGAAACGTCAGGAAAGTGTAAGGTACTGTTTTCTATCAGTTGGCAAGCTGCGCACACAATCCCAGTGTTGTACAGCTTCCTTCTTCACCTTTCCGATGCTGCCGCTCTCTCCGGCTCCCGGAGCCGAAGAAGCGGCTTCTTCGCGCAAAGACGATTGTACCGCTCACAGTGCTCTCTTAGCGCCGCTTCTGCCGAAAGAAGCCCGGGAGCGGCTCTTAGCTCCGGAGAGCATCGTACCTTCGTCTTTAGCGTCTTTTGTGGTCTACATCCTAGCAGAAAGCTTTTCCACTCTGTCTGGCAAGGAAAACCTGCAGGAGCACAGAAAACATCTCCCATCGTGTTCTGGACGATGCACGGAGGTCTGCCAAGTGTTTGGCATGAAGGAAAGAAAAGTTGTCCAAAACAGCTTCCAATCGACTATTCATGTGATTGGAAACATCAGGAAAGTGAAAGGTACTGTTTTCTATCAGTTGGCAAGCTGCGCACACAATCCCAGTGTTGTACAGCTTCCTTCTTCACCTTTCCGATGCTGCCGCTCTCTCCGGCTCCCGGAGCCGAAGAAGCGGCTTCTTCGCGCAAAGACGATTGTACCGCTCACAGTGCTCTCTTAGCGCCGCTTCTGCCGAAAGAAGCCCGGCCGCGGCTCTTAGCTCCGGAGAGCATCGTACCTTCGTCTTTAGCGTCTTTTGTGGTCTACATCCTAGCAGAAAGCTTTTCCACTCTGTCTGGCAAGGAAAACCTGCGGGAGCACAGAAAACATCTCCAATCGTCTTCTGGACGTTGCACGGAGGTCTGCCAAGTGTTTGGCATGAAGGAAAGAAAAGTTGTCCAAAACAGCTTCCAATCGAAGATTCATGTGATTGGAAACGTCAGGAAAGTGTAAGGTACTGTTTTCTATCAGTTGGCAAGCTGCGCACACAATCCCAGTGTTGTACAGCTTCCTTCTTCACCTTTCCGATGCTGCCGCTCTCTCCGGCTCCCGGAGCCGAAGAAGCGGCTTCTTCGCGCAAAGACGATTGTACCGCTCACAGTGCTCTCTTAGCGCCGCTTCTGCCGAAAGAAGCCCGGCCGCGGCTCTTAGCTCCGGAGAGCATCGTACCTTCGTCTTTAGCGTCTTTTGTGGTCTACATCCTAGCAGAAAGCTTTTCCACTCTGTCTGGCAAGGAAAACCTGCGGGAGCACAGAAAACATCTCCCATCGTGTTCTGGACGTTGCACGGAGGTCTGCCAAGTGTTTGGCATGAAGGAAAGAAAAGTTGTCCAAAACAGCTTCCAATCGAAGATTCATGTGATTGGAAACGTCAGGAAAGTGTAAGGTACTGTTTTCTATCAGTTGGCAAGCTGCGCACACAATCCCAGTGTTGTACAGCTTCCTTCTTCACCTTTGCGATGCTGCCGCTCTCTCCGGCTCCCGGAGCCGAAGAAGCGGCTTCTTCGCGCAAAGACGATTGTACCGCTCACAGTGCTCTCTTAGCGCCGCTTCTGCCGAAAGAAGCCCGGGAGCGGCTCTTAGCTCCGGAGAGCATCGTACCTTCGTCTTTAGCGTCTTTTGTGGTCTACATCCTAGCAGAAAGCTTTTCCACTCTGTCTGGCAAGGAAAACCTGCGGGAGCACAGAAAACATCTCCCATCGTGTTCTGGACGTTGCAGGGAAGTCTGCCAAGTGTTTGGCATGAAGGAAAGAAAAGTTGTCCAAAACAGCTTCCAATCGAAGATTCATGTGATTGGAAACGTCAGGAAAGTGTAAGGTACTGTTTTCTATCAGTTGGCAAGCTGCGCACACAATCCCAGTGTTGTACAGCTTCCTTCTTCACCTTTGCGATTCTGCCGCTCTCTCCGGCTCCCGGAGCCGAAGAAGCGGCTTCTTCGCGCAAAGACGATTGTACCGCTCACAGTGCTCTCTTAGCGCCGCTTCTGCCGAAAGAAGCCCGGGAGCGGCTCTTAGCTCCGGAGAGCATCGTACCTTCGTCTTTAGCGTCTTTTGTGGTCTACATCCTAGCAGAAAACTTTTCCACTCTGTCTGGCAAGGAAAACCTGCGGGAGCACAGAAAACATCTCCCATCGTCTTCTGGACGTTGCACGGACGTCTGCCAAGTGTTTGGCATGAAGGAAAGAAAAGTTGTCCAAAACAGCTTCCAATCGAAGATTCATGTGATTGGAAACATCAGGAAAGTGTAAGGTACTGTTTTCTATCAGTTGGCAAGCTGCGCACACAATCCCAGTGTTGTACAGCTTCCTTCTTCACCTTTCCGATGCTGCCGCTCTCTCCGGCTCCCGGAGCCGAAGAAGCGGCTTCTTCGCGCAAAGACGATTGTACCGCTCACAGTGCTCTCTTAGCGCCGCTTCTGCCGAAAGAAGCCCGGGAGCGGCTCTTAGCTCCGGAGAGCATCGTACCTTCGTCTTTAGTGTCTTTTGTGGTCTACATCCTAGCAGAAAGCTTTTCCACTCTGTCTGGCAAGGAAAACCTCCAGGAGCACAGAAAACATCTCCCATCGTGTTCTGAACGTTGCACGGAGGTCTGCCAAGTGTTTGGCATGAAGGAAAGAAAAGTTGTCCAAAACAACTTCCAATCGAATATTCATGTGATTGGAAACGTCAGGAAAGTGGTAAGGTACTGTTTTCTATCAGTTGGCAAGCTGCGCACACAATCCCAGTGTTGTACAGCTTCCTTCTTCACCTTTGCGATGCTGCCGCTCTCTCCGGCTCCCGGAGCCGAAGAAGCGGCTTCTTCGCGCAAAGACGATTGTACCGCTCACAGTGCTCTCTTAGCGCCGCTTCTACCGAAAGAAGCCCGGGAGCGGCTCTTAGCTCCGGAGAGCATCGTACCTTCGTCTTTAGCGTCTTTTGTGGTCTACATCCTAGCAGAAAGCTTTTCCACTCTGTCTGGCAAGGAAAACCTGCGGGAGCACAGAAAACATCTCCCATCGTGTTCTGGACGTTGCACGGACGTCTGCCAAGTGTTTGGCATGAAGGAAAGAAAAGTTGTCCAAAACAGCTTCCAATCGAAGATTCATGTGATTGGAAACGTCAGGAAAGTGTAAGGTACTGTTTTCTATCAGTTGGCAAGCTGCGCACACAATCCCAGTGTTGTACAGCTTCCTTCTTCACCTTTCCGATGCTGCCGCTCTCTCCGGCTCCCGGAGCCGAAGAAGCGGCTTCTTCGCGCAAAGACGATTGTACCGCTCACAGTGCTCTCTTAGCGCCGCTTCTGCCGAAAGAAGCCCGGCCGCGGCTCTTAGCTCCGGAGAGCATCGTACCTTCGTCTTTAGCGTCTTTTGTGGTCTACATCCTAGCAGAAAGCTTTTCCACTCTGTCTGGCAAGGAAAACCTGCGGGAGCACAGAAAACATCTCCCATCGTGTTCTGGACGTTGCACGGAGGTCTGCCAAGTGTTTGGCATGAAGGAAAGAAAAGTTGTCCAAAACAGCTTCCAATCGACTATTCATGTGATTGGAAACGTCAGGAAAGTGTAAGGTACTGTTTTCTATCAGTTGGCAAGCTGCGCACACAATCCCAGTGTTGTACAGCTTCCTTCTTCACCTTTCCGATGCTGCCGCTCTCTCCGGCTCCCGGAGCCGAAGAAGCGGCTTCTTCGCGCAAAGACGATTGTACCGCTCACAGTGCTCTCTTAGCGCCGCTTCTGCCGAAAGAAGCCCGGCCGCGGCTCTTAGCTCCGGAGAGCATCGTACCTTCGTCTTTAGCGTCTTTTGTGGTCTACATCCTAGCAGAAAGCTTTTCCACTCTGTCTGGCAAGGAAAACCTGCGGGAGCACAGAAAACATCTCCCATCGTGTTCTGGACGTTGCACGGAGGTCTGCCAAGTGTTTGGCATGAAGGAAAGAAAAGTTGTCCAAAACAGCTTCCAATCGAAGATTCATGTGATTGGAAACGTCAGGAAAGTGTAAGGTACTGTTTTCTATCAGTTGGCAAGCTGCGCACACAATCCCAGTGTTGTACAGCTTCCTTCTTCACCTTTGCGATGCTGCCGCTCTCTCCGGCTCCCGGAGCCGAAGAAGCGGCTTCTTCGCGCAAAGACGATTGTACCGCTCACAGTGCTCTCTTAGCGCCGCTTCTGCCGAAAGAAGCCCGGGAGCGGCTCTTAGCTCCGGAGAGCATCGTACCTTCGTCTTTAGCGTCTTTTGTGGTCTACATCCTAGCAGAAAGCTTTTCCACTCTGTCTGGCAAGGAAAACCTGCGGGAGCACAGAAAACATCTCCCATCGTGTTCTGGACGTTGCACGGAGGTCTGCCAAGTGTTTGGCATGAAGGAAAGAAAAGTTGTCCAAAACAGCTTCCAATCCAATATTCATGTGATTGGAAACGTCAGGAAAGTGTAAGGTACTGTTTTCTATCAGTTGGCAAGCTGCGCACACAATCCCAGTGTTGTACAGCTTCCTTCTTCACCTTTCCGATGCTGCCGCTCTCTCCGGCTCCCGGAGCCGAAGAAGCGGCTTCTTCGCGCAAAGACGATTGTACCGCTCACAGTGCTCTCTTAGCGCCGCTTCTGCCGAAAGAAGGCCGGGAGCGGCTCTTAGCTCCGGAGAGCATCGTACCTTCGTCTTTAGCGTCTTTTGTGGTCTACATCCTAGCAGAAAGCTTTTCCACTCTGTCTGGCAAGGAAAACCTGCGGGAGCACAGAAAACATCTCCCATCGTGTTCTGGACGTTGCACGGAGGTCTGCCAAGTGTTTGGCATGAAGGAAAGAAAAGTTGTCCAAAACAGCTTCCAATCGAAGATTCATGTGATTGGAAACGTCAGGAAAGTGTAAGGTACTGTTTTCTATCAGTTGGCAAGCTGCGCACACAATCCCAGTGTTGTACAGCTTCCTTCTTCACCTTTCCGATGCTGCCGCTCTCTCCGGCTCCCGGAGCCGAAGAAGCGGCTTCTTCGCGCAAAGACGATTGTACCGCTCACAGTGCTCTCTTAGCGCCGCTTCTGCCGAAAGAAGCCCGGCCGCGGCTCTTAGCTCCGGAGAGCATCGTACCTTCGTCTTTAGCGTCTTTTGTGGTCTACATCCTAGCAGAAAGCTTTTCCACTCTGTCTGGCAAGGAAAACCTGCGCGAGCACAGAAAACATCTCCCATCGTCTTCTGGACGTTGCACGGACGTCTGCCAAGTGTTTGGCATGAAGTAAAGAAAAGTTGTCCAAAACAGCTTCCAATCGACTATTCATGTGATTGGAAACGTCAGGAAAGTGTAAGGTACTGTTTTCTATCAGTTGGCAAGCTGCGCACACAATCCCAGTGTTGTACAGCTTCCTTCTTCACCTTTGCGATGCTGCCGCTCTCTCCGGCTCCCGGAGCCGAAGAAGCGGCTTCTTCGCGCAAAGACGATTGTACCGCTCACAGTGCTCTCTTAGCGCCGCTTCTGCCGAAAGAAGGCCGGGAGCGGCTCTTAGCTCCGGAGAGCATCGTACCTTCGTCTTTAGCGTCTTTTGTGGTCTACATCCTAGCAGAAAGCTTTTCCACTCTGTCTGGCAAGGAAAACCTGCGGGAGCACAGAAAACATCTCCAATCGTCTTCTGGACGTTGCACGGAGGTCTGCCAAGTGTTTGGCATGAAGGAAAGAAAAGTTGTCCAAAACAGCTTCCAATCGAAGATTCATGTGATTGGAAACGTCAGGAAAGTGTAAGGTACTGTTTTCTATCAGTTGGCAAGCTGCGCACACAATCCCAGTGTTGTACAGCTTCCTTCTTCACCTTTCCGATGCTGCCGCTCTCTCCGGCTCCCGGAGCCGAAGAAGCGGCTTCTTCGCGCAAAGACGATTGTACCGCTCACAGTGCTCTCTTAGCGCCGCTTCTGCCGAAAGAAGCCCGGGAGCGGCTCTTAGCTCCGGAGAGCATCGTACCTTCGTCTTTAGCGTCTTTTGTGGTCTACATCCTAGCAGAAAACTTTTCCACTCTGTCTGGCAAGGAAAACCTGCGGGAGCACAGAAAACATCTCCCATCGTCTTCTGGACGTTGCACGGACGTCTGCCAAGTGTTTGGCATGAAGGAAAGAAAAGTTGTCCAAAACAGCTTCCAATCGAAGATTCATGTGATTGGAAACATCAGGAAAGTGTAAGGAACTGTTTTCTATCAGTTGGCAAGCTGCGCACACAATCCCAGTGTTGTACAGCTTCCTTCTTCACCTTTGCGATGCTGCCGCTCTCTCCGGCTCCCGGAGCCGAAGAAGCGGCTTCTTCGCGCAAAGACGATTGTACCGCTCACAGTGCTCTCTTAGCGCCGCTTCTGCCGAAAGAAGCCCGGGAGCGGCTCTTAGCTCCGGAGAGCATCGTACCTTCGTCTTTAGTGTCTTTTGTGGTCTACATCCTAGCAGAAAGCTTTTCCACTCTGTCTGGCAAGGAAAACCTCCAGGAGCACAGAAAACATCTCCCATCGTGTTCTGAACGTTGCACGGAGGTCTGCCAAGTGTTTGGCATGAAGGAAAGAAAAGTTGTCCAAAACAACTTCCAATCGAATATTCATGTGATTGGAAACGTCAGGAAAGTGGTAAGGTACTGTTTTCTATCAGTTGGCAAGCTGCGCACACAATCCCAGTGTTGTACAGCTTCCTTCTTCACCTTTCCGATGCTGCCGCTCTCTCCGGCTCCCGGAGCCGAAGAAGCGGCTTCTTCGCGCAAAGACGATTGTACCGCTCACAGTGCTCTCTTAGCGCCGCTTCTGCCGAAAGAAGCCCGGCCGCGGCTCTTAGCTCCGGAGAGCATCGTACCTTCGTCTTTAGCGTCTTTTGTGGTCTACATCCTAGCAGAAAGCTTTTCCACTCTGTCTGGCAAGGAAAACCTGCGGGAGCACAGAAAACATCTCCCATCGTCTTCTGGACGTTGCACGGAGGTCTGCCAAGTGTTTGGCATGAAGGAAAGAAAAGTTGTCCAAAACAGCTTCCAATCGAAGATTCATGTGATTGGAAACGTCAGGAAAGTGTAAGGTACTGTTTTCTATCAGTTGGCAAGCTGCGCACACAATCCCAGTGTTGTACAGCTTCCTTCTTCACCTTTGCGATGCTGCCGCTCTCTCCGGCTCCCGGAGCCGAAGAAGCGGCTTCTTCGCGCAAAGACGATTGTACCGCTCACAGTGCTCTCTTAGCGCGGCTTCTGCCGAAAGAAGCCCGGCCGCGGCTCTTAGCTCCGGAGAGCATCGTACCTTCGTCTTTAGCGTCTTTTGTGGTCTACATCCTAGCAGAAAGCTTTTCCACTCTGTCTGGCAAGGAAAACCTGCGGGAGCACAGAAAACATCTCCCATCGTGTTCTGGACGTTGCACGGAGGTCTGCCAAGTGTTTGGCATGAAGGAAAGAAAAGTTGTCCAAAACAGCTTCCAATCGAAGATTCATGTGATTGGAAACGTCAGGAAAGTGTAAGGTACTGTTTTCTATCAGTTGGCAAGCTGCGCACACAATCCCAGTGTTGTACAGCTTCCTTCTTCACCTTTCCGATGCTGCCGCTCTCTCCGGCTCCCGGAGCCGAAGAAGCGGCTTCTTCGCGCAAAGACGATTGTACCGCTCACAGTGCTCTCTTAGCGCCGCTTCTGCCGAAAGAAGGCCGGGAGCGGCTCTTAGCTCCGGAGAGCATCGTACCTTCGTCTTTAGCGTCTTTTGTGGTCTACATCCTAGCAGAAAGCTTTTCCACTCTGTCTGGCAAGGAAAACCTGCGGGAGCACAGAAAACATCTCCCATCGTGTTCTGGACGTTGCACGGAGGTCTGCCAAGTGTTTGGCATGAAGGAAAGAAAAGTTGTCCAAAACAGCTTCCAATCCAATATTCATGTGATTGGAAACGTCAGGAAAGTGTAAGGTACTGTTTTCTATCAGTTGGCAAGCTGCGCACACAATCCCAGTGTTGTACAGCTTCCTTCTTCACCTTTCCGATGCTGCCGCTCTCTCCGGCTCCCGGAGCCGAAGAAGCGGCTTCTTCGCGCAAAGACGATTGTACCGCTCACAGTGCTCTCTTAGCGCCGCTTCTGCCGAAAGAAGGCCGGGAGCGGCTCTTAGCTCCGGAGAGCATCGTACCTTCGTCTTTAGCGTCTTTTGTGGTCTACATCCTAGCAGAAAGCTTTTCCACTCTGTCTGGCAAGGAAAACCTGCGGGAGCACAGAAAACATCTCCCATCGTGTTCTGGACGTTGCACGGAGGTCTGCCAAGTGTTTGGCATGAAGGAAAGAAAAGTTGTCCAAAACAGCTTCCAATCGAAGATTCATGTGATTGGAAACGTCAGGAAAGTGTAAGGTACTGTTTTCTATCAGTTGGCAAGCTGCGCACACAATCCCAGTGTTGTACAGCTTCCTTCTTCACCTTTCCGATGCTGCCGCTCTCTCCGGCTCCCGGAGCCGAAGAAGCGGCTTCTTCGCGCAAAGACGATTGTACCGCTCACAGTGCTCTCTTAGCGCGGCTTCTGCCGAAAGAAGCCCGGCCGCGGCTCTTAGCTCCGGAGAGCATCGTACCTTCGTCTTTAGCGTCTTTTGTGGTCTACATCCTAGCAGAAAGCTTTTCCACTCTGTCTGGCAAGGAAAACCTGCGGGAGCACAGAAAACATCTCCCATCGTCTTCTGGACGTTGCACGGACGTCTGCCAAGTGTTTGGCATGAAGTAAAGAAAAGTTGTCCAAAACAGCTTCCAATCGACTATTCATGTGATTGGAAACGTCAGGAAAGTGTAAGGTACTGTTTTCTATCAGTTGGCAAGCTGCGCACACAATCCCAGTGTTGTACAGCTTCCTTCTTCACCTTTGCGATGCTGCCGCTATCTCCGGCTCCCGGAGCCGAAGAAGCGGCTTCTTCGCGCAAAGACGATTGTACCGCTCACAGTGCTCTCTTAGCGCCGCTTCTGCCGAAAGAAGGCCGGGAGCGGCTCTTAGCTCCGGAGAGCATCGTACCTTCGTCTTTAGCGTCTTTTGTGGTCTACATCCTAGCAGAAAGCTTTTCCACTCTGTCTGGCAAGGAAAACCTGCGGGAGCACAGAAAACATCTCCAATCGTCTTCTGGACGTTGCACGGAGGTCTGCCAAGTGTTTGGCATGAAGGAAAGAAAAGTTGTCCAAAACAGCTTCCAATCGAAGATTCATGTGATTGGAAACGTCAGGAAAGTGTAAGGTACTGTTTTCTATCAGTTGGCAAGCTGCGCACACAATCCCAGTGTTGTACAGCTTCCTTCTTCACCTTTCCGATGCTGCCGCTCTCTCCGGCTCCCGGAGCCGAAGAAGCGGCTTCTTCGCGCAAAGACGATTGTACCGCTCACAGTGCTCTCTTAGCGCCGCTTCTGCCGAAAGAAGCCCGGGAGCGGCTCTTAGCTCCGGAGAGCATCGTACCTTCGTCTTTAGCGTCTTTTGTGGTCTACATCCTAGCAGAAAGCTTTTCCACTCTGTCTGGCAAGGAAAACCTGCGGGAGCACAGAAAACATCTCCCATCGTCTTCTGGACGTTGCACGGACGTCTGCCAAGTGTTTGGCATGAAGGAAAGAAAAGTTGTCCAAAACAGCTTCCAATCGAAGATTCATGTGATTGGAAACATCAGGAAAGTGTAAGGTACTGTTTTCTATCAGTTGGCAAGCTGCGCACACAATCCCAGTGTTGTACAGCTTCCTTCTTCACCTTTGCGATGCTGCCGCTCTCTCCGGCTCCCGGAGCCGAAGAAGCGGCTTCTTCGCGCAAAGACGATTGTACCGCTCACAGTGCTCTCTTAGCGCCGCTTCTGCCGAAAGAAGCCCGGCCGCGGCTCTTAGCTCCGGAGAGCATCGTACCTTCGTCTTTAGTGTCTTTTGTGGTCTACATCCTAGCAGAAAGCTTTTCCACTCTGTCTGGCAAGGAAAACCTCCAGGAGCACAGAAAACATCTCCCATCGTGTTCTGAACGTTGCACGGAGGTCTGCCAAGTGTTTGGCATGAAGGAAAGAAAAGTTGTCCAAAACAACTTCCAATCGAATATTCATGTGATTGGAAACGTCAGGAAAGTGGTAAGGTACTGTTTTCTATCAGTTGGCAAGCTGCGCACACAATCCCAGTGTTGTACAGCTTCCTTCTTCACCTTTGCGATGCTGCCGCTCTCTCCGGCTCCCGGAGCCGAAGAAGCGGCTTCTTCGCGCAAAGACGATTGTACCGCTCACAGTGCTCTCTTAGCGCCGCTTCTACCGAAAGAAGCCCGGGAGCGGCTCTTAGCTCCGGAGAGCATCGTACCTTCGTCTTTAGCGTCTTTTGTGGTCTACATCCTAGCAGAAAGCTTTTCCACTCTGTCTGGCAAGGAAAACCTGCGGGAGCACAGAAAACATCTCCCATCGTGTTCTGGACGTTGCACGGAGGTCTGCCAAGTGTTTGGCATGAAGGAAAGAAAAGTTGTCCAAAACAGCTTCCAATCGAAGATTCATGTGATTGGAAACGTCAGGAAAGTGTAAGGTACTGTTTTCTATCAGTTGGCAAGCTGCGCACACAATCCCAGTGTTGTACAGCTTCCTTCTTCACCTTTCCGATGCTGCCGCTCTCTCCGGCTCCCGGAGCCGAAGAAGCGGCTTCTTCGCGCAAAGACGATTGTACCGCTCACAGTGCTCTCTTAGCGCCGCTTCTGCCGAAAGAAGCCCGGCCGCGGCTCTTAGCTCCGGAGAGCATCGTACCTTCGTCTTTAGCGTCTTTTGTGGTCTACATCCTAGCAGAAAGCTTTTCCACTCTGTCTGGCAAGGAAAACCTGCGGGAGCACAGAAAACATCTCCCATCGTGTTCTGGACGTTGCACGGAGGTCTGCCAAGTGTTTGGCATGAAGGAAAGAAAAGTTGTCCAAAACAGCTTCCAATCGAAGATTCATGTGATTGGAAACGTCAGGAAAGTGTAAGGTACTGTTTTCTATCAGTTGGCAAGCTGCGCACACAATCCCAGTGTTGTACAGCTTCCTTCTTCACCTTTCCGATGCTGCCGCTCTCTCCGGCTCCCGGAGCCGAAGAAGCGGCTTCTTCGCGCAAAGACGATTGTACCGCTCACAGTGCTCTCTTAGCGCGGCTTCTGCCGAAAGAAGCCCGGCCGCGGCTCTTAGCTCCGGAGAGCATCGTACCTTCGTCTTTAGCGTCTTTTGTGGTCTACATCCTAGCAGAAAGCTTTTCCACTCTGTCTGGCAAGGAAAACCTGCGCGAGCACAGAAAACATCTCCCATCGTCTTCTGGACGTTGCACGGACGTCTGCCAAGTGTTTGGCATGAAGTAAAGAAAAGTTGTCCAAAACAGCTTCCAATCGACTATTCATGTGATTGGAAACGTCAGGAAAGTGTAAGGTACTGTTTTCTATCAGTTGGCAAGCTGCGCACACAATCCCAGTGTTGTACAGCTTCCTTCTTCACCTTTGCGATGCTGCCGCTCTCTCCGGCTCCCGGAGCCGAAGAAGCGGCTTCTTCGCGCAAAGACGATTGTACCGCTCACAGTGCTCTCTTAGCGCCGCTTCTGCCGAAAGAAGGCCGGGAGCGGCTCTTAGCTCCGGAGAGCATCGTACCTTCGTCTTTAGCGTCTTTTGTGGTCTACATCCTAGCAGAAAGCTTTTCCACTCTGTCTGGCAAGGAAAACCTGCGGGAGCACAGAAAACATCTCCAATCGTCTTCTGGACGTTGCACGGAGGTCTGCCAAGTGTTTGGCATGAAGGAAAGAAAAGTTGTCCAAAACAGCTTCCAATCGAAGATTCATGTGATTGGAAACGTCAGGAAAGTGTAAGGTACTGTTTTCTATCAGTTGGCAAGCTGCGCACACAATCCCAGTGTTGTACAGCTTCCTTCTTCACCTTTGCGATGCTGCCGCTCTCTCCGGCTCCCGGAGCCGAAGAAGCGGCTTCTTCGCGCAAAGACGATTGTACCGCTCACAGTGCTCTCTTAGCGCCGCTTCTGCCGAAAGAAGCCCGGGAGCGGCTCTTAGCTCCGGAGAGCATCGTACCTTCGTCTTTAGCGTCTTTTGTGGTCTACATCCTAGCAGAAAGCTTTTCCACTCTGTCTGGCAAGGAAAACCTGCGGGAGCACAGAAAACATCTCCCATCGTCTTCTGGACGTTGCACGGACGTCTGCCAAGTGTTTGGCATGAAGGAAAGAAAAGTTGTCCAAAACAGCTTCCAATCGAAGATTCATGTGATTGGAAACATCAGGAAAGTGTAAGGTACTGTTTTCTATCAGTTGGCAAGCTGCGCACACAATCCCAGTGTTGTACAGCTTCCTTCTTCACCTTTGCGATGCTGCCGCTCTCTCCGGCTCCCGGAGCCGAAGAAGCGGCTTCTTCGCGCAAAGACGATTGTACCGCTCACAGTGCTCTCTTAGCGCCGCTTCTGCCGAAAGAAGCCCGGGAGCGGCTCTTAGCTCCGGAGAGCATCGTACCTTCGTCTTTAGTGTCTTTTGTGGTCTACATCCTAGCAGAAAGCTTTTCCACTCTGTCTGGCAAGGAAAACCTCCAGGAGCACAGAAAACATCTCCCATCGTGTTCTGAACGTTGCACGGAGGTCTGCCAAGTGTTTGGCATGAAGGAAAGAAAAGTTGTCCAAAACAACTTCCAATCGAATATTCATGTGATTGGAAACGTCAGGAAAGTGGTAAGGTACTGTTTTCTATCAGTTGGCAAGCTGCGCACACAATCCCAGTGTTGTACAGCTTCCTTCTTCACCTTTGCGATGCTGCCGCTCTCTCCGGCTCCCGGAGCCGAAGAAGCGGCTTCTTCGCGCAAAGACGATTGTACCGCTCACAGTGCTCTCTTAGCGCCGCTTCTACCGAAAGAAGCCCGGGAGCGGCTCTTAGCTCCGGAGAGCATCGTACCTTCGTCTTTAGCGTCTTTTGTGGTCTACATCCTAGCAGAAAGCTTTTCCACTCTGTCTGGCAAGGAAAACCTGCGGGAGCACAGAAAACATCTCCCATCGTGTTCTGGACGTTGCACGGAGGTCTGCCAAGTGTTTGGCATGAAGGAAAGAAAAGTTGTCCAAAACAGCTTCCAATCGAAGATTCATGTGATTGGAAACGTCAGGAAAGTGTAAGGTACTGTTTTCTATCAGTTGGCAAGCTGCGCACACAATCCCAGTGTTGTACAGCTTCCTTCTTCACCTTTCCGATGCTGCCGCTCTCTCCGGCTCCCGGAGCCGAAGAAGCGGCTTCTTCGCGCAAAGACGATTGTACCGCTCACAGTGCTCTCTTAGCGCCGCTTCTGCCGAAAGAAGCCCGGCCGCGGCTCTTAGCTCCGGAGAGCATCGTACCTTCGTCTTTAGCGTCTTTTGTGGTCTACATCCTAGCAGAAAGCTTTTCCACTCTGTCTGGCAAGGAAAACCTGCGGGAGCACAGAAAACATCTCCCATCGTGTTCTGGACGTTGCACGGAGGTCTGCCAAGTGTTTGGCATGAAGGAAAGAAAAGTTGTCCAAAACAGCTTCCAATCGACTATTCATGTGATTGGAAACGTCAGGAAAGTGTAAGGTACTGTTTTCTATCAGTTGGCAAGCTGCGCACACAATCCCAGTGTTGTACAGCTTCCTTCTTCACCTTTGCGATGCTGCCGCTCTCTCCGGCTCCCGGAGCCGAAGAAGCGGCTTCTTCGCGCAAAGACGATTGTACCGCTCACAGTGCTCTCTTAGCGCCGCTTCTGCCGAAAGAAGCCCGGCAGCGGCTCTTAGCTCCGGAGAGCATCGTACCTTCGTCTTTAGCGTCTTTTGTGGTCTACATCCTAGCAGAAAGCTTTTCCACTCTGTCTGGCAAGGAAAACCTGCGGGAGCACAGAAAACATCTCCCATCGTGTTCTGGACCTTGCAGGGAAGTCTGCCAAGTGTTTGGCATGAAGGAAAGAAAAGTTGTCCAAAACAGCTTCCAATCGAAGATTCATGTGATTGGAAACGTCAGGAAAGTGTAAGGTACTGTTTTCTATCAGTTGGCAAGCTGCGCACACAATCCCAGTGTTGTACAGCTTCCTTCTTCACCTTTCCGATGCTGCCGCTCTCTCCGGCTCCCGGAGCCGAAGAAGCGGCTTCTTCGCGCAAAGACGATTGTACCGCTCACAGTGCTCTCTTAGCGCCGCTTCTGCCGAAAGAAGCCCGGGAGCGGCTCTTAGCTCCGGAGAGCATCGTACCTTCGTCTTTAGCGTCTTTTGTGCTCTACATCCTAGCAGAAAGCTTTTCCACTCTGTCTGGCAAGGAAAACCTGCGGGAGCACAGAAAACATCTCCCATCGTGTTCTGGACGTTGCACGGAGGTCTGCCAAGTGTTTGGCATGAAGGAAAGAAAAGTTGTCCAAAACAGCTTCCAATCGAAGATTCATGTGATTGGAAACATCAGGAAAGTGTAAGGTACTGTTTTCTATCAGTTGGCAAGCTGCGCACACAATCCCAGTGTTGTACAGCTTCCTTCTTCACCTTTGCGATGCTGCCGCTCTCTCCGGCTCCCGGAGCCGAAGAAGCGGCTTCTTCGCGCAAAGACGATTGTACCGCTCACAGTGCTCTCTTAGCGCCGCTTCTGCCGAAAGAAGCCCGGGAGCGGCTCTTAGCTCCGGAGAGCATCGTACCTTCGTCTTTAGTGTCTTTTGTGGTCTACATCCTAGCAGAAAGCTTTTCCACTCTGTCTGGCAAGGAAAACCTCCAGGAGCACAGAAAACATCTCCCATCGTGTTCTGAACGTTGCACGGAGGTCTGCCAAGTGTTTGGCATGAAGGAAAGAAAAGTTGTCCAAAACAACTTCCAATCGAATATTCATGTGATTGGAAACGTCAGGAAAGTGGTAAGGTACTGTTTTCTATCAGTTGGCAAGCTGCGCACACAATCCCAGTGTTGTACAGCTTCCTTCTTCACCTTTCCGATGCTGCCGCTCTCTCCGGCTCCCGGAGCCGAAGAAGCGGCTTCTTCGCGCAAAGACGATTGTACCGCTCACAGTGCTCTCTTAGCGCCGCTTCTACCGAAAGAAGCCCGGGAGCGGCTCTTAGCTCCGGAGAGCATCGTACCTTCGTCTTTAGCGTCTTTTGTGGTCTACATCCTAGCAGAAAGCTTTTCCACTCTGTCTGGCAAGGAAAACCTGCGGGAGCACAGAAAACATCTCCCATCGTGTTCTGGACGTTGCACGGAGGTCTGCCAAGTGTTTGGCATGAAGGAAAGAAAAGTTGTCCAAAACAGCTTCCAATCGAAGATTCATGTGATTGGAAACGTCAGGAAAGTGTAAGGTACTGTTTTCTATCAGTTGGCAAGCTGCGCACACAATCCCAGTGTTGTACAGCTTCCTTCTTCACCTTTCCGATGCTGCCGCTCTCTCCGGCTCCCGGAGCCGAAGAAGCGGCTTCTTCGCGCAAAGACGATTGTACCGCTCACAGTGCTCTCTTAGCGCCGCTTCTGCCGAAAGAAGCCCGGCCGCGGCTCTTAGCTCCGGAGAGCATCGTACCTTCGTCTTTAGCGTCTTTTGTGGTCTACATCCTAGCAGAAAGCTTTTCCACTCTGTCTGGCAAGGAAAACCTGCGGGAGCACAGAAAACATCTCCCATCGTGTTCTGGACGTTGCACGGAGGTCTGCCAAGTGTTTGGCATGAAGGAAAGAAAAGTTGTCCAAAACAGCTTCCAATCGACTATTCATGTGATTGGAAACGTCAGGAAAGTGTAAGGTACTGTTTTCTATCAGTTGGCAAGCTGCGCACACAATCCCAGTGTTGTACAGCTTCCTTCTTCACCTTTGCGATGCTGCCGCTCTCTCCGGCTCCCGGAGCCGAAGAAGCGGCTTCTTCGCGCAAAGACGATTGTACCGCTCACAGTGCTCTCTTAGCGCCGCTTCTGCCGAAAGAAGCCCGGGAGCGGCTCTTAGCTCCGGAGAGCATCGTACCTTCGTCTTTAGCGTCTTTTGTGGTCTACATCCTAGCAGAAAGCTTTTCCACTCTGTCTGGCAAGGAAAACCTGCGGGAGCACAGAAAACATCTCCCATCGTGTTCTGGACCTTGCAGGGAAGTCTGCCAAGTGTTTGGCATGAAGGAAAGAAAAGTTGTCCAAAACAGCTTCCAATCGAAGATTCATGTGATTGGAAACGTCAGGAAAGTGTAAGGTACTGTTTTCTATCAGTTGGCAAGATGCGCACACAATCCCAGTGTTGTACAGCTTCCTTCTTCACCTTTCCGATGCTGCCGCTCTCTCCGGCTCCCGGAGCCGAAGAAGCGGCTTCTTCGCGCAAAGACGATTGTACCGCTCACAGTGCTCTCTTAGCGCCGCTTCTGCCGAAAGAAGCCCGGGAGCGGCTCTTAGCTCCGGAGAGCATCGTACCTTCG
This sequence comes from Ammospiza nelsoni, assembly GCF_027579445.1. NCBI lineage: Eukaryota > Metazoa > Chordata > Aves > Passeriformes > Passerellidae > Ammospiza > Ammospiza nelsoni. The sequence goes on from NW_026683183.1 coordinate 97,513, forward strand.
TCTTTAGCGTCTTTTGTGCTCTACATCCTAGCAGAAAGCTTTTCCACTCTGTCTGGCAAGGAAAACCTGCGGGAGCACAGAAAACATCTCCCATCGTGTTCTGGACGTTGCACGGAGGTCTGCCAAGTGTTTGGCATGAAGGAAAGAAAAGTTGTCCAAAACAGCTTCCAATCCAATATTCATGTGATTGGAAACGTCAGGAAAGTGTAAGGTACTGTTTTCTATCAGTTGGCAAGCTGCGCACACAATCCCAGTGTTGTACAGCTTCCTTCTTCACCTTTCCGATGCTGCCGCTCTCTCCGGCTCCCGGAGCCGAAGAAGCGGCTTCTTCGCGCAAAGACGATTGTACCGCTCACAGTGCTCTCTTAGCGCCGCTTCTGCCGAAAGAAGCCCGGGAGCGGCTCTTAGCTCCGGAGAGCATCGTACCTTCGTCTTTAGCGTCTTTTGTGGTCTACATCCTAGCAGAAAGCTTTTCCACTCTGTCTGGCAAGGAAAACCTGCGGGAGCACAGAAAACATCTCCCATCGTGTTCTGGACGTTGCACGGAGGTCTGCCAAGTGTTTGGCATGAAGGAAAGAAAAGTTGTCCAAAACAGCTTCCAATCGAAGATTCATGTGATTGGAAACGTCAGGAAAGTGTAAGGTACTGTTTTCTATCAGTTGGCAAGCTGCGCACACAATCCCAGTGTTGTACAGCTTCCTTCTTCACCTTTGCGATGCTGCCGCTCTCTCCGGCTCCCGGAGCCGAAGAAGCGGCTTCTTCGCGCAAAGACGATTGTACCGCTCACAGTGCTCTCTTAGCGCCGCTTCTGCCGAAAGAAGCCCGGGAGCGGCTCTTAGCTCCGGAGAGCATCGTACCTTCGTCTTTAGCGTCTTTTGTGGTCTACATCCTAGCAGAAAGCTTTTCCACTCTGTCTGGCAAGGAAAACCTGCGCGAGCACAGAAAACATCTCCCATCGTCTTCTGGACGTTGCACGGAGGTCTGCCAAGTGTTTGGCATGAAGGAAAGAAAAGTTGTCCAAAACAGCTTCCAATCGAAGATTCATGTGATTGGAAACGTCAGGAAAGTGTAAGGTACTGTTTTCTATCAGTTGGCAAGCTGCGCACACAATCCCAGTGTTGTACAGCTTCCTTCTTCACCTTTCCGATGCTGCCGCTCTCTCCGGCTCCCGGAGCCGAAGAAGCGGCTTCTTCGCGCAAAGACGATTGTACCGCTCACAGTGCTCTCTTAGCGCCGCTTCTGCCGAAAGAAGCCCGGCCGCGGCTCTTAGCTCCGGAGAGCATCGTACCTTCGTCTTTAGCGTCTTTTGTGGTCTACATCCTAGCAGAAAGCTTTTCCACTCTGTCTGGCAAGGAAAACCTGCGGGAGCACAGAAAACATCTCCCATCGTGTTCTGGACGTTGCACGGAGGTCTGCCAAGTGTTTGGCATGAAGGAAAGAAAAGTTGTCCAAAACAGCTTCCAATCGAAGATTCATGTGATTGGAAACGTCAGGAAAGTGTAAGGTACTGTTTTCTATCAGTTGGCAAGCTGCGCACACAATCCCAGTGTTGTACAGCTTCCTTCTTCACCTTTCCGATGCTGCCGCTCTCTCCGGCTCCCGGAGCCGAAGAAGCGGCTTCTTCGCGCAAAGACGATTGTACCGCTCACAGTGCTCTCTTAGCGCCGCTTCTGCCGAAAGAAGGCCGGGAGCGGCTCTTAGCTCCGGAGAGCATCGTACCTTCGTCTTTAGCGTCTTTTGTGGTCTACATCCTAGCAGAAAGCTTTTCCACTCTGTCTGGCAAGGAAAACCTGCGGGAGCACAGAAAACATCTCCCATCGTGTTCTGGACGTTGCACGGAGGTCTGCCAAGTGTTTGGCATGAAGGAAAGAAAAGTTGTCCAAAACAGCTTCCAATCCAATATTCATGTGATTGGAAACGTCAGGAAAGTGTAAGGTACTGTTTTCTATCAGTTGGCAAGCTGCGCACACAATCCCAGTGTTGTACAGCTTCCTTCTTCACCTTTGCGATTCTGCCGCTCTCTCCGGCTCCCGGAGCCGAAGAAGCGGCTTCTTCGCGCAAAGACGATTGTACCGCTCACAGTGCTCTCTTAGCGCCGCTTCTGCCGAAAGAAGCCCGGCAGCGGCTCTTAGCTCCGGAGAGCATCGTACCTTCGTCTTTAGCGTCTTTTGTGGTCTACATCCTAGCAGAAAGCTTTTCCACTCTGTCTGGCAAGGAAAACCTGCGGGAGCACAGAAAACATCTCCCATCGTCTTCTGGACGTTGCACGGAGGTCTGCCAAGTGTTTGGCATGAAGTAAAGAAAAGTTGTCCAAAACAGCTTCCAATCGACTATTCATGTGATTGGAAACGTCAGGAAAGTGTAAGGTACTGTTTTCTATCAGTTGGCAAGCTGCGCACACAATCCCAGTGTTGTACAGCTTCCTTCTTCACCTTTGCGATGCTGCCGCTCTCTCCGGCTCCCGGAGCCGAAGAAGCGGCTTCTTCGCGCAAAGACGATTGTACCGCTCACAGTGCTCTCTTAGCGCCGCTTCTGCCGAAAGAAGCCCGGGAGCGGCTCTTAGCTCCGGAGAGCATCGTACCTTCGTCTTTAGCGTCTTTTGTGGTCTACATCCTAGCAGAAAGCTTTTCCACTCTGTCTGGCAAGGAAAACCTGCAGGAGCACAGAAAACATCTCCCATCGTGTTCTGGACGTTGCACGGAGGTCTGCCAAGTGTTTGGCATGAAGGAAAGAAAAGTTGTCCAAAACAGCTTCCAATCGAAGATTCATGTGATTGGAAACATCAGGAAAGTGTAAGGTACTGTTTTCTATCAGTTGGCAAGCTGCGCACACAATCCCAGTGTTGTACAGCTTCCTTCTTCACCTTTGCGATGCTGCCGCTCTCTCCGGCTCCCGGAGCCGAAGAAGCGGCTTCTTCGCGCAAAGACGATTGTACCGCTCACAGTGCTCTCTTAGCGCTGCTTCTGCCGAAAGAAGCCCGGCCGCGGCTCTTAGCTCCGGAGAGCATCGTACCTTCGTCTTTAGCGTCTTTTGTGGTCTACATCCTAGCAGAAAGCTTTTCCACTCTGTCTGGCAAGGAAAACCTGCGGGAGCACAGAAAACATCTCCCATCGTCTTCTGGACGTTGCACGGAGGTCTGCCAAGTGTTTGGCATGAAGGAAAGAAAAGTTGTCCAAAACAGCTTCCAATCCAATATTCATGTGATTGGAAACGTCAGGAAAGTGTAAGGTACTGTTTTCTATCAGTTGGCAAGCTGCGCACACAATCCCAGTGTTGTACAGCTTCCTTCTTCACCTTTGCGATGCTGCCGCTCTCTCCGGCTCCCGGAGCCGAAGAAGCGGCTTCTTCGCGCAAAGACGATTGTACCGCTCACAGTGCTCTCTTAGCGCCGCTTCTGCCGAAAGAAGCCCGGGAGCGGCTCTTAGCTCCGGAGAGCATCGTACCTTCGTCTTTAGCGTCTTTTGTGGTCTACATCCTAGCAGAAAGCTTTTCCACTCTGTCTGGCAAGGAAAACCTGCGGGAGCACAGAAAACATCTCCCATCGTGTTCTGGACGATGCACGGAGGTCTGCCAAGTGTTTGGCATGAAGGAAAGAAAAGTTGTCCAAAACAGCTTCCAATCGACTATTCATGTGATTGGAAACGTCAGGAAAGTGTAAGGTACTGTTTTCTATCAGTTGGCAAGCTGCGCACACAATCCCAGTGTTGTACAGCTTCCTTCTTCACCTTTGCGATGCTGCCGCTCTCTCCGGCTCCCGGAGCCGAAGAAGCGGCTTCTTCGCGCAAAGATGATTGTACCGCTCACAGTGCTCTCTTAGCGCCGCTTCTGCCGAAAGAAGCCCGGGAGCGGCTCTTAGCTCCGGAGAGCACCGTACCTGCGTCTTTAGCGTCTTTTGTGGTCTACATCCTAGCAGAAAGCTTTTCCACTCTGTCCGGCAAGGAAAACCTGCGGGAGCACAGAAAACATCTCCCATCGTGTTCTGGACGTTGCACGGAGGTCTGCCAAGTGTTTGGCATGAAGGAAAGAAAAGTTGTCCAAAACAGCTTCCAATCGACTATTCATGTGATTGGAAACGTCAGGAAAGTGTAAGGTACTGTTTTCTATCAGTTGGCAAGCTGCGCACACAATCCCAGTGTTGTACAGCTTCCTTCTTCACCTTTCCGATGCTGCCGCTCTCTCCGGCTCCCGGAGCCGAAGAAGCGGCTTCTTCGCGCAAAGACGATTGTACCGCTCACAGTGCTCTCTTAGCGCCGCTTCTACCGAAAGAAGGCCGGGAGCGGCTCTTAGCTCCGGAGAGCATCGTACCTTCGTCTTTAGCGTCTTTTGTGGTCTACATCCTAGCAGAAAGCTTTTCCACTCTGTCTGGCAAGGAAAACCTGCGGGAGCACAGAAAACATCTCCCATCGTGTTCTGGACGTTGCAGGGAAGTCTGCCAAGTGTTTGGCATGAAGGAAAGAAAAGTTGTCCAAAACAGCTTCCAATCGAAGATTCATGTGATTGGAAACGTCAGGAAAGTGTAAGGTACTGTTTTCTATCAGTTGGCAAGCTGCGCACACAATCCCAGTGTTGTACAGCTTCCTTCTTCACCTTTGCGATGCTGCCGCTCTCTCCGGCTCCCGGAGCCGAAGAAGCGGCTTCTTCGCGCAAAGACGATTGTACCGCTCACAGTGCTCTCTTAGCGCTGCTTCTGCCGAAAGAAGCCCGGCCGCGGCTCTTAGCTCCGGAGAGCATCGTACCTTCGTCTTTAGCGTCTTTTGTGGTCTACATCCTAGCAGAAAGCTTTTCCACTCTGTCTGGCAAGGAAAACCTGCGGGAGCACAGAAAACATCTCCCATCGTCTTCTGGACGTTGCACGGACGTCTGCCAAGTGTTTGGCATGAAGGAAAGAAAAGTTGTCCAAAACAGCTTCCAATCGACTATTCATGTGATTGGAAACGTCAGGAAAGTGTAAGGTACTGTTTTCTATCAGTTGGCAAGCTGCGCACACAATCCCAGTGTTGTACAGCTTCCTTCTTCACCTTTGCGATGCTGCCGCTCTCTCCGGCTCCCGGAGCCGAAGAAGCGGCTTCTTCGCGCAAAGACGATTGTACCGCTCACAGTGCTCTCTTAGCGCCGCTTCTGCCGAAAGAAGCCCGGGAGCGGCTCTTAGCTCCGGAGAGCATCGTACCTTCGTCTTTAGCGTCTTTTGTGGTCTACATCCTAGCAGAAAGCTTTTCCACTCTGTCTGGCAAGGAAAACCTGCGGGAGCACAGAAAACATCTCCCATCGTGTTCTGGACGTTGCACGGAGGTCTGCCAAGTGTTTGGCATGAAGGAAAGAAAAGTTGTCCAAAACAGCTTCCAATCGACTATTCATGTGATTGGAAACGTCAGGAAAGTGTAAGGTACTGTTTTCTATCAGTTGGCAAGCTGCGCACACAATCCCAGTGTTGTACAGCTTCCTTCTTCACCTTTGCGATGCTGCCGCTCTCTCCGGCTCCCGGAGCCGAAGAAGCGGCTTCTTCGCGCAAAGACGATTGTACCGCTCACAGTGCTCTCTTAGCGCCGCTTCTGCCGAAAGAAGCCCGGGAGCGGCTCTTAGCTCCGGAGAGCATCGTACCTTCGTCTTTAGCGTCTTTTGTGGTCTACATCCTAGCAGAAAGCTTTTCCACTCTGTCTGGCAAGGAAAACCTGCGGGAGCACAGAAAACATCTCCCATCGTGTTCTGGACGTTGCAGGGAAGTCTGCCAAGTGTTTGGCATGAAGGAAAGAAAAGTTGTCCAAAACAGCTTCCAATCGAAGATTCATGTGATTGGAAACGTCAGGAAAGTGTAAGGTACTGTTTTCTATCAGTTGGCAAGCTGCGCACACAATCCCAGTGTTGTACAGCTTCCTTCTTCACCTTTCCGATGCTGCCGCTCTCTCCGGCTCCCGGAGCCGAAGAAGCGGCTTCTTCGCGCAAAGACGATTGTACCGCTCACAGTGCTCTCTTAGCGCCGCTTCTGCCGAAAGAAGCCCGGGAGCGGCTCTTAGCTCCGGAGAGCATCGTACCTTCGTCTTTAGCGTCTTTTGTGCTCTACATCCTAGCAGAAAGCTTTTCCACTCTGTCTGGCAAGGAAAACCTGCGGGAGCACAGAAAACATCTCCCATCGTGTTCTGGACGTTGCACGGAGGTCTGCCAAGTGTTTGGCATGAAGGAAAGAAAAGTTGTCCAAAACAGCTTCCAATCGACTATTCATGTGATTGGAAACGTCAGGAAAGTGTAAGGTACTGTTTTCTATCAGTTGGCAAGCTGCGCACACAATCCCAGTGTTGTACAGCTTCCTTCTTCACCTTTGCGATGCTGCCGCTCTCTCCGGCTCCCGGAGCCGAAGAAGCGGCTTCTTCGCGCAAAGACGATTGTACCGCTCACAGTGCTCTCTTAGCGCTGCTTCTGCCGAAAGAAGCCCGGCCGCGGCTCTTAGCTCCGGAGAGCATCGTACCTTCGTCTTTAGCGTCTTTTGTGGTCTACATCCTAGCAGAAAGCTTTTCCACTCTGTCTGGCAAGGAAAACCTGCGGGAGCACAGAAAACATCTCCCATCGTCTTCTGGACGTTGCACGGACGTCTGCCAAGTGTTTGGCATGAAGGAAAGAAAAGTTGTCCAAAACAGCTTCCAATCGACTATTCATGTGATTGGAAACGTCAGGAAAGTGTAAGGTACTGTTTTCTATCAGTTGGCAAGCTGCGCACACAATCCCAGTGTTGTACAGCTTCCTTCTTCACCTTTGCGATGCTGCCGCTCTCTCCGGCTCCCGGAGCCGAAGAAGCGGCTTCTTCGCGCAAAGACGATTGTACCGCTCACAGTGCTCTCTTAGCGCCGCTTCTGCCGAAAGAAGCCCGGGAGCGGCTCTTAGCTCCGGAGAGCATCGTACCTTCGTCTTTAGCGTCTTTTGTGGTCTACATCCTAGCAGAAAGCTTTTCCACTCTGTCTGGCAAGGAAAACCTGCGGGAGCACAGAAAACATCTCCCATCGTGTTCTGGACGATGCACGGAGGTCTGCCAAGTGTTTGGCATGAAGGAAAGAAAAGTTGTCCAAAACAGCTTCCAATCGACTATTCATGTGATTGGAAACGTCAGGAAAGTGTAAGGTACTGTTTTCTATCAGTTGGCAAGCTGCGCACACAATCCCAGTGTTGTACAGCTTCCTTCTTCACCTTTGCGATGCTGCCGCTCTCTCCGGCTCCCGGAGCCGAAGAAGCGGCTTCTTCGCGCAAAGACGATTGTACCGCTCACAGTGCTCTCTTAGCGCCGCTTCTGCCGAAAGAAGCCCGGGAGCGGCTCTTAGCTCCGGAGAGCATCGTACCTGCGTCTTTAGCGTCTTTTGTGGTCTACATCCTAGCAGAAAGCTTTTCCACTCTGTCCGGCAAGGAAAACCTGCGGGAGCACAGAAAACATCTCCCATCGTGTTCTGGACGTTGCACGGAGGTCTGCCAAGTGTTTGGCATGAAGGAAAGAAAAGTTGTCCAAAACAGCTTCCAATCGACTATTCATGTGATTGGAAACGTCAGGAAAGTGTAAGGTACTGTTTTCTATCAGTTGGCAAGCTGCGCACACAATCCCAGTGTTGTACAGCTTCCTTCTTCACCTTTCCGATGCTGCCGCTCTCTCCGGCTCCCGGAGCCGAAGAAGCGGCTTCTTCGCGCAAAGACGATTGTACCGCTCACAGTGCTCTCTTAGCGCCGCTTCTACCGAAAGAAGGCCGGGAGCGGCTCTTAGCTCCGGAGAGCATCGTACCTTCGTCTTTAGCGTCTTTTGTGGTCTACATCCTAGCAGAAAGCTTTTCCACTCTGTCTGGCAAGGAAAACCTGCGGGAGCACAGAAAACATCTCCCATCGTGTTCTGGACGTTGCACGGAGGTCTGCCAAGTGTTTGGCATGAAGGAAAGAAAAGTTGTCCAAAACAGCTTCCAATCGAAGATTCATGTGATTGGAAACGTCAGGAAAGTGTAAGGTACTGTTTTCTATCAGTTGGCAAGCTGCGCACACAATCCCAGTGTTGTACAGCTTCCTTCTTCACCTTTCCGATGCTGCCGCTCTCTCCGGCTCCCGGAGCCGAAGAAGCGGCTTCTTCGCGCAAAGACGATTGTACCGCTCACAGTGCTCTCTTAGCGCCGCTTCTGCCGAAAGAAGCCCGGCCGCGGCTCTTAGCTCCGGAGAGCATCGTACCTTCGTCTTTAGCGTCTTTTGTGGTCTACATCCTAGCAGAAAGCTTTTCCACTCTGTCTGGCAAGGAAAACCTGCGGGAGCACAGAAAACATCTCCCATCGTGTTCTGGACGTTGCACGGAGGTCTGCCAAGTGTTTGGCATGAAGGAAAGAAAAGTTGTCCAAAACAGCTTCCAATCGACTATTCATGTGATTGGAAACGTCAGGAAAGTGTAAGGTACTGTTTTCTATCAGTTGGCAAGCTGCGCACACAATCCCAGTGTTGTACAGCTTCCTTCTTCACCTTTGCGATGCTGCCGCTCTCTCCGGCTCCCGGAGCCGAAGAAGCGGCTTCTTCGCGCAAAGACGATTGTACCGCTCACAGTGCTCTCTTAGCGCCGCTTCTGCCGAAAGAAGCCCGGGAGCGGCTCTTAGCTCCGGAGAGCATCGTACCTTCGTCTTTAGCGTCTTTTGTGGTCTACATCCTAGCAGAAAGCTTTTCCACTCTGTCTGGCAAGGAAAACCTGCGGGAGCACAGAAAACATCTCCCATCGTGTTCTGGACGTTGCAGGGAAGTCTGCCAAGTGTTTGGCATGAAGGAAAGAAAAGTTGTCCAAAACAGCTTCCAATCGAAGATTCATGTGATTGGAAACGTCAGGAAAGTGTAAGGTACTGTTTTCTATCAGTTGGCAAGCTGCGCACACAATCCCAGTGTTGTACAGCTTCCTTCTTCACCTTTCCGATGCTGCCGCTCTCTCCGGCTCCCGGAGCCGAAGAAGCGGCTTCTTCGCGCAAAGACGATTGTACCGCTCACAGTGCTCTCTTAGCGCCGCTTCTGCCGAAAGAAGCCCGGGAGCGGCTCTTAGCTCCGGAGAGCATCGTACCTTCGTCTTTAGCGTCTTTTGTGCTCTACATCCTAGCAGAAAGCTTTTCCACTCTGTCTGGCAAGGAAAACCTGCGGGAGCACAGAAAACATCTCCCATCGTGTTCTGGACGTTGCACGGAGGTCTGCCAAGTGTTTGGCATGAAGGAAAGAAAAGTTGTCCAAAACAGCTTCCAATCGAAGATTCATGTGATTGGAAACGTCAGGAAAGTGTAAGGTACTGTTTTCTATCAGTTGGCAAGCTGCGCACACAATCCCAGTGTTGTACAGCTTCCTTCTTCACCTTTCCGATGCTGCCGCTCTCTCCGGCTCCCGGAGCCGAAGAAGCGGCTTCTTCGCGCAAAGACGATTGTACCGCTCACAGTGCTCTCTTAGCGCCGCTTCTGCCGAAAGAAGCCCGGGAGCGGCTCTTAGCTCCGGAGAGCATCGTACCTTCGTCTTTAGCGTCTTTTGTGGTCTACATCCTAGCAGAAAGCTTTTCCACTCTGTCTGGCAAGGAAAACCTGCGGGAGCACAGAAAACATCTCCCATCGTGTTCTGGACGTTGCACGGAGGTCTGCCAAGTGTTTGGCATGAAGGAAAGAAAAGTTGTCCAAAACAGCTTCCAATCGAAGATTCATGTGATTGGAAACGTCAGGAAAGTGTAAGGTACTGTTTTCTATCAGTTGGCAAGCTGCGCACACAATCCCAGTGTTGTACAGCTTCCTTCTTCACCTTTGCGATGCTGCCGCTCTCTCCGGCTCCCGGAGCCGAAGAAGCGGCTTCTTCGCGCAAAGACGATTGTACCGCTCACAGTGCTCTCTTAGCGCCGCTTCTGCCGAAAGAAGCCCGGCCGCGGCTCTTAGCTCCGGAGAGCATCGTACCTTCGTCTTTAGCGTCTTTTGTGGTCTACATCCTAGCAGAAAGCTTTTCCACTCTGTCTGGCAAGGAAAACCTGCGCGAGCACAGAAAACATCTCCCATCGTCTTCTGGACGTTGCACGGACGTCTGCCAAGTGTTTGGCATGAAGTAAAGAAAAGTTGTCCAAAACAGCTTCCAATCGACTATTCATGTGATTGGAAACGTCAGGAAAGTGTAAGGTACTGTTTTCTATCAGTTGGCAAGCTGCGCACACAATCCCAGTGTTGTACAGCTTCCTTCTTCACCTTTGCGATGCTGCCGCTCTCTCCGGCTCCCGGAGCCGAAGAAGCGGCTTCTTCGCGCAAAGACGATTGTACCGCTCACAGTGCTCTCTTAGCGCCGCTTCTGCCGAAAGAAGGCCGGGAGCGGCTCTTAGCTCCGGAGAGCATCGTACCTTCGTCTTTAGCGTCTTTTGTGGTCTACATCCTAGCAGAAAGCTTTTCCACTCTGTCTGGCAAGGAAAACCTGCGGGAGCACAGAAAACATCTCCCATCGTGTTCTGGACGATGCACGGAGGTCTGCCAAGTGTTTGGCATGAAGGAAAGAAAAGTTGTCCAAAACAGCTTCCAATCGACTATTCATGTGATTGGAAACATCAGGAAAGTGAAAGGTACTGTTTTCTATCAGTTGGCAAGCTGCGCACACAATCCCAGTGTTGTACAGCTTCCTTCTTCACCTTTCCGATGCTGCCGCTCTCTCCGGCTCCCGGAGCCGAAGAAGCGGCTTCTTCGCGCAAAGACGATTGTACCGCTCACAGTGCTCTCTTAGCGCCGCTTCTGCCGAAAGAAGCCCGGGAGCGGCTCTTAGCTCCGGAGAGCATCGTACCTTCGTCTTTAGCGTCTTTTGTGGTCTACATCCTAGCAGAAAGCTTTTCCACTCTGTCTGGCAAGGAAAACCTGCGGGAGCACAGAAAACATCTCCAATCGTCTTCTGGACGTTGCACGGAGGTCTGCCAAGTGTTTGGCATGAAGGAAAGAAAAGTTGTCCAAAACAGCTTCCAATCGAAGATTCATGTGATTGGAAACGTCAGGAAAGTGTAAGGTACTGTTTTCTATCAGTTGGCAAGCTGCGCACACAATCCCAGTGTTGTACAGCTTCCTTCTTCACCTTTCCGATGCTGCCGCTCTCTCCGGCTCCCGGAGCCGAAGAAGCGGCTTCTTCGCGCAAAGACGATTGTACCGCTCACAGTGCTCTCTTAGCGCCGCTTCTGCCGAAAGAAGCCCGGCCGCGGCTCTTAGCTCCGGAGAGCATCGTACCTTCGTCTTTAGCGTCTTTTGTGGTCTACATCCTAGCAGAAAGCTTTTCCACTCTGTCTGGCAAGGAAAACCTGCGGGAGCACAGAAAACATCTCCCATCGTCTTCTGGACGTTGCACGGAGGTCTGCCAAGTGTTTGGCATGAAGGAAAGAAAAGTTGTCCAAAACAGCTTCCAATCGAAGATTCATGTGATTGGAAACGTCAGGAAAGTGTAAGGTACTGTTTTCTATCAGTTGGCAAGCTGCGCACACAATCCCAGTGTTGTACAGCTTCCTTCTTCACCTTTCCGATGCTGCCGCTCTCTCCGGCTCCCGGAGCCGAAGAAGCGGCTTCTTCGCGCAAAGACGATTGTACCGCTCACAGTGCTCTCTTAGCGCCGCTTCTGCCGAAAGAAGCCCGGGAGCGGCTCTTAGCTCCGGAGAGCATCGTACCTTCGTCTTTAGCGTCTTTTGTGGTCTACATCCTAGCAGAAAGCTTTTCCACTCTGTCTGGCAAAGAAAACCTGCGGGAGCACAGAAAACATCTCCCATCGTGTTCTGGACGTTGCACGGAGGTCTGCCAAGTGTTTGGCATGAAGGAAAGAAAAGTTGTCCAAAACAGCTTCCAATCGAAGATTCATGTGATTGGAAACGTCAGGAAAGTGTAAGGTACTGTTTTCTATCAGTTGGCAAGCTGCGCACACAATCCCAGTGTTGTACAGCTTCCTTCTTCACCTTTCCGATGCTGCCGCTCTCTCCGGCTCCCGGAGCCGAAGAAGCGGCTTCTTCGCGCAAAGACGATTGTACCGCTCACAGTGCTCTCTTAGCGCCGCTTCTGCCGAAAGAAGCCCGGCAGCGGCTCTTAGCTCCGGAGAGCATCGTACCTTCGTCTTTAGCGTCTTTTGTGCTCTACATCTTAGCAGAAAGCTTTTCCACTCTGTCTGGCAAGGAAAACCTGCGGGAGCACAGAAAACATCTCCCATCGTGTTTTGGACGTTGCACGGAGGTCTGCCAAGTGTTTGGCATGAAGGAAAGAAAAGTTGTCCAAAACAGCTTCCAATCGAATATTCATGTGATTGGAAACGTCAGGAAAGTGTAAGGTACTGTTTTCTATCAGTTGGCAAGCTGCGCACACAATCCCAGTGTTGTACAGCTTCCTTCTTCACCTTTCCGATGCTGCCGCTCTCTCCGGCTCCCGGAGCCGAAGAAGCGGCTTCTTCGCGCAAAGACGATTGTACCGCTCACAGTGCTCTCTTAGCGCCGCTTCTGCCGAAAGAAGGCCGGGAGCGGCTCTTAGCTCCGGAGAGCATCGTACCTTCGTCTTTAGCGTCTTTTGTGGTCTACATCCTAGCAGAAAGCTTTTCCACTCTGTCTGGCAAGGAAAACCTGCGGGAGCACAGAAAACATCTCCCATCGTGTTCTGGACGTTGCACGGAGGTCTGCCAAGTGTTTGGCATGAAGGAAAGAAAAGTTGTCCAAAACAGCTTCCAATCGAAGATTCATGTGATTGGAAACGTCAGGAAAGTGTAAGGTACTGTTTTCTATCAGTTGGCAAGCTGCGCACACAATCCCAGTGTTGTACAGCTTCCTTCTTCACCTTTCCGATGCTGCCGCTCTCTCCGGCTCCCGGAGCCGAAGAAGCGGCTTCTTCGCGCAAAGACGATTGTACCGCTCACAGTGCTCTCTTAGCGCCGCTTCTGCCGAAAGAAGCCCGGCCGCGGCTCTTAGCTCCGGAGAGCATCGTACCTTCGTCTTTAGCGTCTTTTGTGGTCTACATCCTAGCAGAAAGCTTTTCCACTCTGTCTGGCAAGGAAAACCTGCGGGAGCACAGAAAACATCTCCCATCGTCTTCTGGACGTTGCACGGACGTCTGCCAAGTGTTTGGCATGAAGTAAAGAAAAGTTGTCCAAAACAGCTTCCAATCGACTATTCATGTGATTGGAAACGTCAGGAAAGTGTAAGGTACTGTTTTCTATCAGTTGGCAAGCTGCGCACACAATCCCAGTGTTGTACAGCTTCCTTCTTCACCTTTGCGATGCTGCCGCTCTCTCCGGCTCCCGGAGCCGAAGAAGCGGCTTCTTCGCGCAAAGACGATTGTACCGCTCACAGTGCTCTCTTAGCGCCGCTTCTGCCGAAAGAAGGCCGGGAGCGGCTCTTAGCTCCGGAGAGCATCGTACCTTCGTCTTTAGCGTCTTTTGTGGTCTACATCCTAGCAGAAAGCTTTTCCACTCTGTCTGGCAAGGAAAACCTGCAGGAGCACAGAAAACATCTCCCATCGTGTTCTGGACGATGCACGGAGGTCTGCCAAGTGTTTGGCATGAAGGAAAGAAAAGTTGTCCAAAACAGCTTCCAATCGACTATTCATGTGATTGGAAACATCAGGAAAGTGAAAGGTACTGTTTTCTATCAGTTGGCAAGCTGCGCACACAATCCCAGTGTTGTACAGCTTCCTTCTTCACCTTTCCGATGCTGCCGCTCTCTCCGGCTCCCGGAGCCGAAGAAGCGGCTTCTTCGCGCAAAGACGATTGTACCGCTCACAGTGCTCTCTTAGCGCCGCTTCTGCCGAAAGAAGCCCGGGAGCGGCTCTTAGCTCCGGAGAGCATCGTACCTTCGTCTTTAGCGTCTTTTGTGGTCTACATCCTAGCAGAAAGCTTTTCCACTCTGTCTGGCAAGGAAAACCTGCGCGAGCACAGAAAACATCTCCCATCGTCTTCTGGACGTTGCACGGAGGTCTGCCAAGTGTTTGGCATGAAGGAAAGAAAAGTTGTCCAAAACAGCTTCCAATCGAAGATTCATGTGATTGGAAACGTCAGGAAAGTGTAAGGTACTGTTTTCTATCAGTTGGCAAGCTGCGCACACAATCCCAGTGTTGTACAGCTTCCTTCTTCACCTTTCCGATTCTGCCGCTCTCTCCGGCTCCCGGAGCCGAAGAAGCGGCTTCTTCGCGCAAAGACGATTGTACCGCTCACAGTGCTCTCTTAGCGCCGCTTCTGCCGAAAGAAGGCCGGGAGCGGCTCTTAGCTCCGGAGAGCATCGTACCTTCGTCTTTAGCGTCTTTTGTGGTCTACATCCTAGCAGAAAGCTTTTCCACTCTGTCCGGCAAGGAAAACCTGCGGGAGCACAGAAAACATCTCCCATCGTGTTCTGGACGTTGCACGGAGGTCTGCCAAGTGTTTGGCATGAAGGAAAGAAAAGTTGTCCAAAACAGCTTCCAATCGACTATTCATGTGATTGGAAACGTCAGGAAAGTGTAAGGTACTGTTTTCTATCAGTTGGCAAGCTGCGCACACAATCCCAGTGTTGTACAGCTTCCTTCTTCACCTTTGCGATGCTGCCGCTCTCTCCGGCTCCCGGAGCCGAAGAAGCGGCTTCTTCGCGCAAAGACGATTGTACCGCTCACAGTGCTCTCTTAGCGCCGCTTCTGCCGAAAGAAGGCCGGGAGCGGCTCTTAGCTCCGGAGAGCATCGTACCTTCGTCTTTAGCGTCTTTTGTGGTCTACATCCTAGCAGAAAGCTTTTCCACTCTGTCTGGCAAGGAAAACCTGCGGGAGCACAGAAAACATCTCCCATCGTGTTCTGGACGTTGCACGGAGGTCTGCCAAGTGTTTGGCATGAAGGAAAGAAAAGTTGTCCAAAACAGCTTCCAATCGAAGATTCATGTGATTGGAAAAGTCAGGAAAGTGTAAGGTACTGTTTTCTATCAGTTGGCAAGCTGCGCACACAATCCCAGTGTTGTACAGCTTCCTTCTTCACCTTTGCGATGCTGCCGCTCTCTCCGGCTCCCGGAGCCGAAGAAGCGGCTTCTTCGCGCAAAGACGATTGTACCGCTCACAGTGCTCTCTTAGCGCTGCTTCTGCCGAAAGAAGCCCGGGAGCGGCTCTTAGCTCCGGAGAGCATCGTACCTTCGTCTTTAGCGTCTTTTGTGGTCTACATCCTAGCAGAAAGCTTTTCCACTCTGTCTGGCAAGGAAAACCTGCGGGAGCACAGAAAACATCTCCCATCGTGTTCTGGACGTTGCACGGAGGTCTGCCAAGTGTTTGGCATGAAGGAAAGGAAAGTTGTCCAAAACAGCTTCCAATCGAAGATTCATGTGATTGGAAACGTCAGGAAAGTGTAAGGTACTGTTTTCTATCAGTTGGCAAGCTGCGCACACAATCCCAGTGTTGTACAGCTTCCTTCTTCACCTTTCCGATGCTGCCGCTCTCTCCGGCTCCCGGAGCCGAAGAAGCGGCTTCTTCGCGCAAAGACGATTGTACCGCTCACAGTGCTCTCTTAGCGCCGCTTCTGCCGAAAGAAGGCCGGGAGCGGCTCTTAGCTCCGGAGAGCATCGTACCTTCGTCTTTAGCGTCTTTTGTGGTCTACATCCTAGCAGAAAGCTTTTCCACTCTGTCTGGCAAGGAAAACCTGCGGGAGCACAGAAAACATCTCCCATCGTCTTCTGGACGTTGCACGGAGGTCTGCCAAGTGTTTGGCATGAAGGAAAGAAAAGTTGTCCAAAACAGCTTCCAATCGACTATTCATGTGATTGGAAACGTCAGGAAAGTGTAAGGTACTGTTTTCTATCAGTTGGCAAGCTGCGCACACAATCCCAGTGTTGTACAGCTTCCTTCTTCACCTTTCCGATGCTGCCGCTCTCTCCGGCTCCTGGAGCCGAAGAAGCGGCTTCTTCGCGCAAAGACGATTGTACCGCTCACAGTGCTCTCTTAGCGCCGCTTCTGCCGAAAGAAGTCCGGGAGCGGCTCTTAGCTCCGGAGAGCATCGTAACTTCGTCGTTAGTGTCTTTTGTGGTCTACATCCTAGCAGAAATCTTTTCCACTCTGTCTGGCAAGGAAAACCTCCAGGAGCACCGAAAACATCTCCCATCGTGTTCTGGACGTTGCACGGAGGTCTGCCAAGTGTTTGGCATGAAGGAAAGAAAAGTTGTCCAAAACAGCTTCCAATCGAAGATTCATGTGATTGGAAACATCAGGAAAGTGAAAGGTACTGTTTTCTATCAGTTGGCAAGCTGCGCACACAATCCCAGTGTTGTACAGCTTCCTTCTTCACCTTTGCGATGCTGCCGCTCTCTCCGGCTCCCGGAGCCGAAGAAGCGGCTTCTTCGCGCAAAGATGATTGTACCGCTCACAGTGCTCTCTTAGCGCGGCTTCTGCCGAAAGAAGCCCGGGAGCGGCTCTTAGCTCCGGAGAGCATCGTACCTGCGTCTTTAGCGTCTTTTGTGGTCTACATCCTAGCAGAAAGCTTTTCCACTCTGTCCGGCAAGGAAAACCTGCGGGAGCACAGAAAACATCTCCCATCGTGTTCTGGACGTTGCACGGAGGTCTGCCAAGTGTTTGGCATGAAGGAAAGAAAAGTTGTCCAAAACAGCTTCCAATCGAAGATTCATGTGATTGGAAACGTCAGGAAAGTGTAAGGTACTGTTTTCTATCAGTTGGCAAGCTGCGCACACAATCCCAGTGTTGTACAGCTTCCTTCTTCACCTTTCCGATGCTGCCGCTCTCTCCGGCTCCCGGAGCCGAAGAAGCGGCTTCTTCGCGCAAAGACGATTGTACCGCTCACAGTGCTCTCTTAGCGCCGCTTCTCCCGAAAGAAGGCCGGGAGCGGCTCTTAGCTCCGGAGAGCATCGTACCTTCGTCTTTAGCGTCTTTTGTGGTCTACATCCTAGCAGAAAGCTTTTCCACTCTGTCTGGCAAGGAAAACCTGCGGGAGCACAGAAAACATCTCCCATCGTGTTCTGGACGTTGCACGGACGTCTGCCAAGTGTTTGGCATGAAGGAAAGAAAAGTTGTCCAAAACAGCTTCCAATCGACTATTCATGTGATTGGAAACGTCAGGAAAGTGTAAGGTACTGTTTTCTATCAGTTGGCAAGCTGCGCACACAATCCCAGTGTTGTACAGCTTCCTTCTTCACCTTTCCGATGCTGCCGCTCTCTCCGGCTCCCGGAGCCGAAGAAGCGGCTTCTTCGCGCAAAGACGATTGTACCGCTCACAGTGCTCTCTTAGCGCCGCTTCTGCCGAAAGAAGCCCGGGAGCGGCTCTTAGCTCCGGAGAGCATCGTACCTTCGTCTTTAGCGTCTTTTGTGGTCTACATCCTAGCAGAAAGCTTTTCCACTCTGTCTGGCAAGGAAAACCTGCAGGAGCACAGAAAACATCTCCCATCGTCTTCTGGACGATGCACGGAGGTCTGCCAAGTGTTTGGCATGAAGGAAAGAAAAGTTGTCCAAAACAGCTTCCAATCGAAGATTCATGTGATTGGAAAGGTCAGGAAAGTGTAAGGTACTGTTTTCTATCAGTTGGCAAGCTGCGCACACAATCCCAGTGTTGTACAGCTTCCTTCTTCACCTTTGCGATGCTGCCGCTCTCTCCGGCTCCCGGAGCCGAAGAAGCGGCTTCTTCGCGCAAAGACGATTGTACCGCTCACAGTGCTCTCTTAGCGCTGCTTCTGCCGAAAGAAGCCCGGGAGCGGCTCTTAGCTCCGGAGAGCATCGTACCTTCGTCTTTAGCGTCTTTTGTGGTCTACATCCTAGCAGAAAGCTTTTCCACTCTGTCTGGCAAGGAAAACCTGCGGGAGCACAGAAAACATCTCCCATCGTGTTCTGGACGTTGCACGGAGGTCTGCCAAGTGTTTGGCATGAAGGAAAGGAAAGTTGTCCAAAACAGCTTCCAATCGAAGATTCATGTGATTGGAAACGTCAGGAAAGTGTAAGGTACTGTTTTCTATCAGTTGGCAAGCTGCGCACACAATCCCAGTGTTGTACAGCTTCCTTCTTCACCTTTCCGATGCTGCCGCTCTCTCCGGCTCCCGGAGCCGAAGAAGCGGCTTCTTCGCGCAAAGACGATTGTACCGCTCACAGTGCTCTCTTAGCGCCGCTTCTGCCGAAAGAAGGCCGGGAGCGGCTCTTAGCTCCGGAGAGCATCGTACCTTCGTCTTTAGCGTCTTTTGTGGTCTACATCCTAGCAGAAATCTTTTCCACTCTGTCTGGCAAGGAAAACCTGCGGGAGCACAGAAAACATCTCCCATCGTCTTCTGGACGTTGCACGGAGGTCTGCCAAGTGTTTGGCATGAAGGAAAGAAAAGTTGTCCAAAACAGCTTCCAATCGACTATTCATGTGATTGGAAACGTCAGGAAAGTGTAAGGTACTGTTTTCTATCAGTTGGCAAGCTGCGCACACAATCCCAGTGTTGTACAGCTTCCTTCTTCACCTTTCCGATGCTGCCGCTCTCTCCGGCTCCCGGAGCCGAAGAAGCGGCTTCTTCGCGCAAAGACGATTGTACCGCTCACAGTGCTCTCTTAGCGCCGCTTCTGCCGAAAGAAGGCCGGGAGCGGCTCTTAGCTTCGGAGAGCATCGTACCTTCCAATTCAATTTTTTCAGCTCCACAAACCAAATGGTATACTTGCAGCAGTAGGGCGGGACGTTGAATTGGACTTTCTCCTTTTAGAGAGAAGCTAATGAAAAAGTTTCACCGGAATCAGAGCAGGCTGTAAAACAAGAAAAGTGTCATGGAAATAAGCCAGCCTTATCCTCTTAGCCTTGCTTGTTGTGATCGGCCAATAAAGAAATGTGTCAACTCGGTGTTCCTGGGTATCATATCAGTAACAGGTACTTCAGCTGCTGTTCTTCTCTCCTGAAGTTAAGAACAGAATCCAAGGAATTGTGATTCCATGGTCTCAATTCACTCAATATGGTGCCGAAAAGGGAGTGGAAGGGGCACGGGTCAATTAACTTGAATGGCCTATGTAAATCAGCGGCCACTGTTTTTCTGAAGGCTTCAACAGGTTAGTTGCCTATGTTCTTCTTGGAATTGTTTTAATCTTTGGTCATGTTTTTCTTGGGATTCTTTTACCCTTTTCCCATTAGTGCAGCCTTTGCTCTCAAGGCTTTGCTGACATTTCCAGTATCTCGGTAGCCTGGAAAAGTGTTGTCTTGATTGATCACATCTTTATTCCCTTCCAAGGGTTGTTTTCCTCAAGTCTCAGTTTGGCTGGTTTTCTGCTAGTTGATTGTCAGAGGGCAGCAGGTGTTTTGTAAGAGCAAGTACACAATGCCATCGCTTGCTTTTCTTTGGATTTGGCCTGTCTAGAAAATGGAATGACTGAACATCTCTGGGAGGCTTTTCTCTCCCCATTAGGTTTCACTGGAAGGAGGGCAGATGCAAATCGTCTACCTAAAGTCTTGGCACGGAAGAAAGTAGTGGTTTGCTGCTGCATAGAGCTAGAAGCTTACAAAAGGAAGGCCTTGGGCTGAGGCCCATTACTTTGGCTAAGTAGAAAAGGACTGTGGCAAGGTGAGGCAGCTGACTTCGAGGTAGATCCACAAGTTCTAGAAGCGTCGTGTGTTCACAGCGTGGTGCATGGTGGTTGGCTGAATTGTGTTTGTTATGGCTTAAAGCTATGGAAATGAGAAAGGCCTGAGTGTTTCAAAAGCCTGGTTTTTGCAAGAAAGCAGCTCTCCTTTGCATCTGCCTGGGGACTCTGCATCACCACGGACCCTCACTGCCACTTTGCCAAGGAGATGATCAGTAGGAATGTTGCAGAGCTGCTGTGTGCATCTGAATGGAATGGCAGAGAACGAAGCGCTGGACGTTTCTGGCTTTAGTACAATGCTGCTGCATTGGTGCCAGTTTAGT
Source organism: Ammospiza nelsoni (assembly GCF_027579445.1). Taxonomy (NCBI): domain Eukaryota; kingdom Metazoa; phylum Chordata; class Aves; order Passeriformes; family Passerellidae; genus Ammospiza; species Ammospiza nelsoni. Next base: position 117,317 of record NW_026683183.1, read on the forward strand.
TGGTTTTTCCATCAGTGGCCTTTCTGTCTAGAAGTACACTGCCCAGAGTATTGGATGCCTTTTCCTTCCTGTTGTTTTCATACCTTCCTTCAGTTGAAAGGATGATACAACCTTGACATTTTGAAGATCCCTGTTAGGAAGCACTATGCCAGAGGAGTCATCGCTCCCTTTTCTTCTGCCTCCTTTGTCATTTTCAGAGACTCATTTCAAATTTCTGCTCATGTCAAGAAGAATACTGAGACTACTTAGCAGGGCTGACGCTCTCAGCTGCTTTCCTCTTTCCTACTGCTTCATACTGGATGTGACTTCAAGGCCTCGTTTTGTCATCTGCATTTTGCCGTCATCCAAAGCTAAATATTCCAGGCCTGTGAACACAAAAAGAACTCTTAGTCTTTTGCAAGAACTACCCCTAGGAGGATTTGTGTTCACTTTGATCTCTTCAGTGTTTCAGAAAAAAGGAGATTGTACTCTCTTCTTGTGTACTCTCTTCTTGTGCTCTCATTTCCCTCTCTCTGCCTTGCATGCCCCAGTTAATCTACTGGTGTGACTCATTTGGCATCATCTCACGGTGCAAATTCTGCATAGTTTCAAGTCCTTACAAATGCCAGTTGCCAAGGAGCCTATCTAAGCATTCAAGGGGCAAAGAATTGTAGGGCTGGCAAGTTCAGGTGCTGAAACTGTAAGTCATGCCATATCAAAGTGACAGAGCAAATCAATTGATCTAGGACTTTCAGCTGGACACCTCTGAGAATAGCTGCTTGTCAGCAATGACACAGCCATCTTCCTAGCTGGATTCCAGAGAGAGGAAAGGGACACCTTCAATGGTTAATATGTTTGGCATGAGAAAACAGCAAGAAATGTACAGCAAAATACTTGAGTCAGATCAAGTGCGTTTCTCTAGTGAGAATTTTGCACTTGTTCTTTCTTGTCTGTGCCTTTACTTTTCACAGAAGACAGGGGAGCATTTCATTAGTACTGTTCTTTTGTTTTCTTTTGTTGGCCTCCCTCTTTCCACCTGCAATTAACAAATTTGCCTTTCTTTACTGGCTTCTCTTTCTTTACTTCTACAAGTTGACATGAGGTCATCCAACCTTATCATCAATGTTCTCAGACAGTGGAGAGAAGTAGAAGGTACAGCTAAATGGATAAAAGAAACCCACAAAAACAGACAGGTTTTTACAGTCTTCTGTGAGAACATTAGGACACAAGATGTCCTTGAACTGAGTCATGCTCTATTGACTTAACTTTTAGTCCACTGGTTACTATTATTACACGTGTTTGGCCTTTAGTACAGAGCCTTGGAACTAATCCAGGCCAATACTTGGCTAATTTTGTTTTATTTCTAGTGAGGACTTTGTTTCTTAAGGAATAGTCCAGAGAAAGAGCGTCCACGGTACAGTTACAGGTCATAAATTCTGGTACAGTTTGTGCTGGTAATAGGTCTAGGAAAGAAAGGTTTGACATCTTTTTTGACTTTCAAATGGAACCATGATTTGAAAAACCTAAGAGTTGCAGCTCCCCACCCCACACCCCAAGTACTTCTCTTTGCAATATTACTCAGGGATTACACATCAAAGCCCACCCTGTAAAATACGTTGCAGATACTTTGCAAGAAGTGCAGCTTAGCAGCTAGAGATGATAACGTGGCTTAAATAACATGGTCTAAATATGTCTGTCTACGCAGACATACTCAACAAAGGTTACGATGGCTTAGCTCCTGTGCTCAAGTGAACGTGCATTTTAGAACTTCCCAAGAAGGTGAATTCAACCTCCTTCATTGCTCTCTGCTGGAGTCCCAAGAGAATTTCAGTCTGCTTTTTGTCATTTACAGCTGTCACTGCTTAGCTCTTGAACATGAGACTCCCTCATGACTGATGAAAGTTGTCTAGTTAAGAGTGGCTGAAAGACATGGTCTTGCTCTAGAAGGAGATGAGAAGGTTTCTGCAGTCTTTGTCATCTCTACTGCTTGTGATTTCTAGACAAAACCAGTGGGAAGTTTTCTGAAGGCAGTCCAGAAGCTGGCAAGATGGACAGCTTACAGCCCAACACTTGCTGCAGTGCAACCATGGTGACACCAGAAAGGACTTCAAAAATTTAAAAGGGCAAACAAAGCAGTTGGAAGGAAAAGAACATGAACCATTATTCCATTTTTCTCATCTATCTTTCTTTAAATCATCATTTTCGTGCAGTTTGGCGGCTTGCGTTGGTATCCCACCAAAGGAATCTGAGACAGAGTAAGCTTTTGAATGGAGTAGAAGTGAGAAACGCAGGCCAAGTTGCCTTTTTTGCCATCAAATACCAGTTAGGCTTGAACTACCCTCTGCTTAAGGTGCTTAGCTTACACTAAGAATTGATGAGCACATTTTGATGGGAGCAAATTTTACTGTCATGATGACTGAGTAAATTTTGCTGTCACTCAGAATTTTACTGTCGTCTGAATAGCAATGTTTGTGTCCAAATAGTATTTTGTCTCCTGTATCTGCAGCAGGTAAGCCTTTTGCTGTCAGCAGTGTTGCTTAACCTTTCATGTCATATCCCTCTTCACATCCATCTTCTGCTTAAGGCTTATTAATCTACTTTAGAATTGGCAGGTGGAATAAGACTACTTTTCCTTTTTGAAAGCTCATGTCATTTGACCTACTTACAGCAAATAATTCATTAATTGCAAGTCCCCAGCTAGCATCTTTTCGGCATATTCTAACCTTCTAAAGAAGTAACAAAAGCACTCTCCAATACTTGACTTTCATATCACAGTGGGAACGCTGGTCCTGTTTGCAAGAAACAATCATGGGTATGGTAAAACAAAAGGAGGGCTTAGAGTTTTCTCTGTTAACCTATAGTGAGCTTGGATTTTGCAATATGCATGAAGTTAATTAACACTGTTATATAAAGTGGCTGATTTAATCAGTAAATTGGAGTCAATGCTGATAAACGACAAGGTGGGTTGGCTTCCCTTCGCTTTCAACACAGTGCCAATTCGGGCTGGTTTGATAGGACTAAGTGGCTGCTGCAATCTGCCATCCAGAAGCGGGGCAGGTGAGTTTTGTTTGCAAGGGAAAAGGGCCATGGTTTGTGTTTGGGGGCCTGTGACTGAGAGTGCCGGCTGACTCCTGAAATTCTTTGATATGCAGGATGATTCCCAGACGCAAGGTGGAAATGCTGCCAAGTCGGGCTGGATTGAAATTACCCAGGGACTCCTGCAATCTGCCATCGAGAAGCAGGGCAGGTGAGTGTTGTTTGCCAGGGAAAAGGGCTGTGGATTGTGTTTGGGGGCCTGTGGCTGGGAGAGGTCGGCTGGTTCCTGAAAATCCACGATCTGCAGGATGTTTCTCAGACCCAAGGTAGCAACATTGCCAAGTCGGGCTGGTTTGATAGTACCAAGTTGCTCCTGCAATCTGCCATGCAGAAGCAGGGCAGGTGACTTTTCTTTGCCAGGGAAAAGGGCCGAGGTTTGTGTTTGGGGGCCTGTGGCCAAGAGTGTCTTGCTGGCTCCTGAAAATCCATGATATGCAGGATGGTTCCCAGACCCAAGGTGGCACCAGTGCCAAGTCGGGCTGGTTTGATATTACCAAGTGGCTCCTGCAATGTGCCATGCAGAAGCGGGGCAGGTGAGTTTTTTTGGCCAGGTAAGAGGGCCGAGGTCTGTGTTTAAGGGCCTGTGGCTGGGAGTGGCCGGCTGGCTCCTGAAAATCCACGATACGCAGGATGGTTCCCAGACCCAAGGTGGCACCAGTGCCAAGTCGGGCTGGTTTGATAGTACCAAGTGGCTCCTGCAATCTGCCATGATCACATGAAGAAATACTTTCTGGCGTCCGTACTGGGCCATGTGCTCTTTCTTCTCTCAACTTCTCCATCACCTCTCATCTGTTTCACATGCGCTATCTTCAAGGTCCACAGGCTACTTTTCACAGCATCTTCAGGCCTGATGCAGTAAGAATGATGAATAGAACAGAGTTGGGTCTATTTTCCAGTTTGGATAAAATGCTTTCTGCACACAAATCCAAGGAGAAGGTGCTGCCCCGATGCCCAGAAAAACTTTCACTCCTGCTAGTGTTCTACGTCAACCACAACTTAGTCTGAAAGAAAAGCTTTTTCTCTGAGAGCATCTGAGAGGTTTGCACGAAGCACTGATATCTGACATATGCAATTTTGAATAGGAGAGGAAAAAGAAAATGGCAAGAAGTTTTTAATTTTAGTGGTTTCAATTTTAATTTCCGTGCACTTTTTCAAAACTTGTCAGCTCAAATGCCCATCAACATCTTTTAGTCATCTGTAAGTCAGTATTCATCTAAAATGTGCTTCAAATCAAAAGAATTTCAAATTTGCACTCCAAGTTTCTATGCCTAGATTTATGATTTCCTACACATATTAGATGAAAGGAAGGCCTTTTTTACTGTGGGAGTGCTGGAACACTGGGACAGGTTGCCCAGAGAAGTTGTGGGTGTCCCATCCCTGAAAGTATTCAAGGTCAGCTTGGACGGGGCTTGGAGCAGCAACAAAGGAGAAGCTTGATGGTAGAGAAACAAAGTTGGACTATAGAAGAAACTGGGATTGAAGTATAGGAGCAAGTTTTCTCTCAGCTCTTGGGGTAAATTCAAAGTTGTACAAAATGACATTTATCTGTGATTTTCACTACTGTAACAGAAAGGTTCATGAAAACTGTACAGAAGATAGCAAATTTTAAAAGAGATAAGAATTACAGCATAAAATCCATGGGACGGGTTACAACATGAGACACTCTCTAAGAGAAAATCTCTGTGTTTCAGCACTTCATCATGGTAAGATTTCATGAAGTGCCAAAGAAGGCGGCAAAATATCATTCGGGACATTATTTACTGGAGTTCAGCCTGGCCATTAGTAGGAACTGGGTTTGACCACATCATGTAGATATACCACACACACTTTCCCTTCACTGAAAAATGACTGTTTACAACGAAGAAGCAATTGACGATCAAAATTGATTGAAAGCATCTTAAACATGTCAAGTATTTCATTGTAGATGATCTGTGATCCAAATGCTTCTTCCACCTTCGAGAGGGACAGAACAATTCTTCCATATCATGATGGTTTCAAATTGTATCAACCAATGTTTTCTGCTGAAAAGATAGCATCTATTTTTTTCTATTTTTGGAAGAAAATATTCCTAGACATACAACAGGTGAGAACTAAGTAATTTTAAAGAAGCAAATGACATGAAAATATTCTGTAAATAGAATGAAATGAAAAGCTGTGTTTTAAATAGGAGCTAAATATGAAACAGAATTTCTGTACCAGGCATTTGAATTACTGCACCAGCTCTTTTGCCCATCAAGAGAGGCATTGAGCATTTCAGTCTTTTCCAAGGTGTTCATGATCTGCTATGCTGATCTCTGTGTGTGCCTAGGTGTGTGTGGAAGGGGGGGCATGTGAAGGGGAGTGTGTATGTTTGCTTTACAATTGTTGTGGCAGATTCATGCCTCAGCTCCACATTTTGTTTTAGAAAGGTCACACAGAGTGGATATGAAGTTTCCTATCAACAAGAGATCAATTCCCAAATCATCCATTTGACTCTACCTTATAAATCATGTGCTTTGTTGCATATTTTATCAAATCTACTTTCAAGCCAGATGGAGGCAGGAGGATGTGGGAATCCCTCCACCATCTTGCAACTTTTATGCAAGTAAGTTTTCAAGAAAATCATCATTTCTCTTGGAAATATGTCTGGAACAGGCATGATGGTAGTGTCAACCTGTTGGAGTTTTTGTTGCTGGAAGAAGTTGTACAAAAGGATTGGTTTTTACATTGACCGGTTACTGAATCAAGCGCAGGAATACATTGGAAATCCAACTGGGGCCTCCTTTTCCCAGCAGACCACTTCTAGAACGAGCTTGTACAATGAAGCTGACGCTTCTGCTCTCTTTTTGTTTCTTTCCTATTTTTCTTGGCTTCTTTGCCACTCTCTAGACAATTTGTGAACTCTTTTCCCAACTCAGATGGTTTCAATAGTCTGATTGTGATCACACATTTTTACAAGGAATTCTTAAAATCTTTCCTCGAGTTAAGAAAGTCAAGGACTTAGGTCTTTTTCTTCCCTTATAATATTGCAATGAAATTGATAACTAAAGACCAACTCTTTCTTTTTGTTTTTAACCCAAGTAGATAATTCCCATCCATTCATCCATTTGGTGGACCAATAGTTGCCATGCTGATGGAAGTTGTCACTTCTTAACAATAGACATTCTGTGACTATGTTGACAGCACTTTGGGTGAAGATCCTAACTGGTCTTGGATACACATAGGGAGAAATTTGCTCAGCCAGTGTCAGTCTTAAGCATGCGTATCAGAAGATCTTTCTAGAGCTGGGAATTTTCCCATGAAAGGGATTCAGTTAGGGAAGAGACACTCGTCCCAGAGTTTTACATTCTTCTTGAACACTGCTTAAGGAACTTAGATGCCGTGTCCATTTGGATCTCTGTCTTCACAGAACTTTGTCATGCAAGTGCTTGAAATGCATCTTGAAGAGAATTCACTAGCACAGAATGAATGAGAGTGGAAGGGGTTGGTGGGGCTAACCAGGCCCAATCCCCCTGCCTAAACCAGGATACCTAGAGCCTCTTGCCCAGGATTCTATCTGGGTGTACTTTTAATGTCTTCAAAGATCCAGGCTCCACAATCTTTCTGGGCAGTCTGTGCCGTGGTTCAGTCACCCTCACAGTAAAGAATCATTTGCTGATGGTCAATGGCAATCTCCTGTATTTCAGAGAGTGCCCACTGCCTCTTGTTTTTTTCACTCAGCATCACTGAAAAGACACTGGTTCCCTCCCCTTTGCACTATTGCTTCCATATGGATGCGTGCTGCCATGTAGAGATATGTCAAAAACCTCCCTGAAGCCCAGGCAGATAATATTCCCTTCATCTACCAGTCAAGTTGATTCATCAGAGGAGTTTAAAGTGATGTTCAGCATGAAATTCCCCTGAAAAATCATGCTAACTACGTTATTTTGTCGTCTTGCATGTGGCTGGCAAGGTTTTCCAGGAAGAGCTGCTTCATCAACTTCCTGGGGATAAAAAGGAAGCTGGCTGGTTTCTACTATTCCGAGTCCTCTTAATTGCCTTTTTTAGAGATGGGTGTCATTTGCTCACATCCAGTCTTTAGCCTCTCTTGTCGTCTACATCTTAGCAAAAAGCTTTTCCACTACATGTTCATGTGATTGGAAACGTCAGGAAAGTGGTAAGGTACTGTTTTCTATCAGTTGGCAAGCTGCGCACACAATCCCAGTGTTGTACAGCTTCCTTCTTCACCTTTCCGATGCTGCCGCTCTCTCCGGCTCCCGGAGCCGAAGAAGCGGCTTCTTCGCGCAAAGACGATTGTACCACTCACAGTGCTCTCTTAGCGCCACTTCTGCCGAAAGAAGCCCGGCAGCGGCTCTTAGCTCCGGAGAGCATCGTACCTTCATCTTTAGCGTCTTTTGTGGTCTACATCCTAGCAGAAAGCTTTTCCACTCTGTCTGGCAAGGAAAACCTGCGGGAGCACAGAAAACATCTCCCATCGTCTTCTGGACGTTGCACGGAGGTCTGCCAAGTGTTTGGCATGAAGGAAAGAAAAGTTGTCCAAAACAGCTTCTTATCGAATATTCATGTGATTGGAAACGTCAGGAAAGTGTAAGGTACTGTTTTCTATCACTTGGCAAGCTGCGCACACAATCCCAGTGTTGTACAGCTTCCTTCTTCACCTTTCCGATGCTGCCGCTCTCTCCGGCTCCCAGAGCCGAAGAAGCGGCTTCTTCGCGCAAAGACGATTGTACCGCTCACAGTGCTCTCTTAGCGCCGCTTCTGCCGAAAGAAGCCCGGGAGCGGCTCTTAGCTTCGGAGAGCATCGTACCTTCCAATTCAATTTTTTCAGCTCCACAAACCAAATGGTATACTTGCAGCAGTAGGGCGGGACGTTGAATTGGACTTTCTCCTTTTAGAGAGAAGCTAATGAAAAAGTTTCACCGGAATCAGAGCAGGCTGTAAAACAAGAAAAGTGTCATGGAAATAAGCCAGCCTTATCCTCTTAGCCTTGCTTGTTGTGATCGGCCAATAAAGAAATGTGTCAACTCGGTGTTCCTGGGTATCATATCAGTAACAGGTACTTCAGCTGCTGTTCTTCTCTCCTGAAGTTAAGAACAGAATCCAAGGAATTGTGATTCCATGGTCTCAATTCACTCAATATGGTGCCGAAAAGGGAGTGGAAGGGGCACGGGTCAATTAACTTGAATGGCCTATGTAAATCAGCGGCCACTGTTTTTCTGAAGGCTTCAACAGGTTAGTTGCCTATGTTCTTCTTGGAATTGTTTTAATCTTTGGTCATGTTTTTCTTGGGATTCTTTTACCCTTTTCCCATTAGTGCAGCCTTTGCTCTCAAGGCTTTGCTGACATTTCCAGTATCTCGGTAGGCTGGAAAAGTGTTGTCTTGATTGATCACATCTTTATTCCCTTCCAAGGGTTGTTTTCCTCAAGTCTCAGTTTGGCTGGTTTTCTGCTAGTTGATTGTCAGAGGGCAGCAGGTGTTTTGTAAGAGCAAGTACACAATGCCATAGCTTGCTTTTCTTTGGATTTGGCCTGTCTAGAAAATGGAATGACTGAACATCTCTGGGAGGCTTTTCTCTCCCCATTAGGTTTCACTGGAAGGAGGGCAGATGCAAATCGTCTACCTAAAGTCTTGGCACGGAAGAAAGTAGTGGTTTGCTGCTGCATAGAGCTAGAAGCTTACAAAAGGAAGGCCTTGGGCTGAGGCCCATTACTTTGGCTAAGTAGAAAAGGACTGTGGCAAGGTGAGGCAGCTGACTTCGAGGTAGATCCACAAGTTCTAGAAGCGTCGTGTGTTCACAGCGTGGTGCATGGTGGTTGGCTGAATTGTGTTTGTTATGGCTTAAAGCTATGGAAATGAGAAAGGCCTGAGTGTTTCAAAAGCCTGGTTTTTGCAAGAAAGCAGCTCTCCTTTGCATCTGCCTGGGGACTCTGCATCACCACGGACCCTCACTGCCACTTTGCCAAGGAGATGATCAGTAGGAATGTTGCAGAGCTGCTGTGTGCATCTGAATGGAATGGCAGAGAACGAAGCGCTGGACGTTTCTGGCTTTAGTACAATGCTGCTGCATTGGTGCCAGTTTAGTTGGTTTTTCCATCAGTGGCCTTTCTGTCTAGAAGTACACTGCCCAGAGTATTGGATGCCTTTTCCTTCCTGTTGTTTTCATACCTTCCTTCAGTTGAAAGGATGATACAACCTTGACATTTTGAAGATCCCTGTTAGGAAGCACTATGCCAGAGGAGTCATCGCTCCCTTTTCTTCTGCCTCCTTTGTCATTTTCAGAGACTCATTTCAAATTTCTGCTCATGTCAAGAAGAATACTGAGACTACTTAGCAGGGCTGACGCTCTCAGCTGCTTTCCTCTTTCCTACTGCTTCATACTGGATGTGACTTCAAGGCCTCGTTTTGTCATCTGCATTTTGCCGTCATCCAAAGCTAAATATTCCAGGCCTGTGAACACAAAAAGAACTCTTAGTCTTTTGCAAGAACTACCCCTAGGAGGATTTGTGTTCACTTTGATCTCTTCAGTGTTTCAGAAAAAAGGAGATTGTACTCTCTTCTTGTGTACTCTCTTCTTGTGCTCTCATTTCCCTCTCTCTGCCTTGCATGCCCCAGTTAATCTACTGGTGTGACTCATTTGGCATCATCTCACGGTGCAAATTCTGCATAGTTTCAAGTCCTTACAAATGCCAGTTGCCAAGGAGCCTATCTAAGCATTCAAGGGGCAAAGAATTGTAGGGCTGGCAAGTTCAGGTGCTGAAACTGTAAGTCATGCCATATCAAAGTGACAGAGCAAATCAATTGATCTAGGACTTTCAGCTGGACACCTCTGAGAATAGCTGCTTGTCAGCAATGACACAGCCATCTTCCTAGCTGGATTCCAGAGAGAGGAAAGGGACACCTTCAATGGTTAATATGTTTGGCATGAGAAAACAGCAAGAAATGTACCGCAAAATACTTGAGTCAGATCAAGTGCGTTTCTCTAGTGAGAATTTTGCACTTGTTCTTTCTTGTCTGTGCCTTTACTTTTCACAGAAGACAGGGGAGCATTTCATTAGTACTGTTCTTTTGTTTTCTTTTGTTGGCCTCCCTCTTTCCACCTGCAATTAACAAATTTGCCTTTCTTTACTGGCTTCTCTTTCTTTACTTCTACAAGTTGACATGAGGTCATCCAACCTTATCATCAATGTTCTCAGACAGTGGAGAGAAGTAGAAGGTACAGCTAAATGGATAAAAGAAACCCACAAAACCAGACAGGTTTTTACAGTCTTCTGTGAGAACATTAGGACACAAGATGTCTTTGAACTGAGTCATGCTCTATTGACTTAACTTTTAGTCCACTGGTTACTATTATTACACGTGTTTGGCCTTTAGTACAGAGCCTTGGAACTAATCCAGGCCAATACTTGGCTAATTTTGTTTTATTTCTAGTGAGGACTTTGTTTCTTAAGGAATAGTCCAGAGAAAGAGCGTCCACGGTACAGTTACAGGTCATAAATTCTGGTACAGTTTGTGCTGGTAATAGGTCTAGGAAAGAAAGGTTTGACATCTTTTTTGACTTTCAAATGGAACCATGATTTGAAAAACCTAAGAGTTGCAGCTCCCCACCCCACACCCCAAGTACTTCTCTTTGCAATATTACTCAGGGATTACACATCAAAGCCCACCCTGTAAAATACGTTGCAGATACTTTGCAAGAAGTGCAGCTTAGCAGCTAGAGATGATAACGTGGCTTAAATAACATGGTCTAAATATGTCTGTCTACGCAGACATACTCAACAAAGGTTACGATGGCTTAGCTCCTGTGCTCAAGTGAACGTGCATTTTAGAACTTCCCAAGAAGGTGAATTCAACCTCCTTCATTGCTCTCTGCTGGAGTCCCAAGAGAATTTCAGTCTGCTTTTTGTCATTTACAGCTGTCACTGCTTAGCTCTTGAACATGAGACTCCCTCATGACTGATGAAAGTTGTCTAGTTAAGAGTGGCTGAAAGACATGGTCTTGCTCTAGAAGGAGATGAGAAGGTTTCTGCAGTCTTTGTCATCTCTACTGCTTGTGATTTCTAGACAAAACCAGTGGGAAGTTTTCTGAAGGCAGTCCAGAAGCTGGCAAGATGGACAGCTTACAGCCCAACACTTGCTGCAGTGCAACCATGGTGACACCAGAAAGGACTTCAAAAATTTAAAAGGGCAAACAAAGCAGTTGGAAGGAAAAGAACATGAACCATTATTCCATTTTTCTCATCTATCTTTCTTTAAATCATCATTTTCGTGCAGTTTGGCGGCTTGCGTTGGTATCCCACCAAAGGAATCTGAGACAGAGTAAGCTTTTGAATGGAGTAGAAGTGAGAAACGCAGGCCAAGTTGCCTTTTTTGCCATCAAATACCAGTTAGGCTTGAACTACCCTCTGCTTAAGGTGCTTAGCTTACACTAAGAATTGATGAGCACATTTTGATGGGAGCAAATTTTACTGTCATGATGACTGAGTAAATTTTGCTGTCACTCAGAATTTTACTGTCGTCTGAATAGCAATGTTTGTGTCCAAATAGTATTTTGTCTCCTGTATCTGCAGCAGGTAAGCCTTTTGCTGTCAGCAGTGTTGCTTAACCTTTCATGTCATATCCCTCTTCACATCCATCTTCTGCTTAAGGCTTATTAATCTACTTTAGAATTGGCAGGTGGAATAAGACTACTTTTCCTTTTTGAAAGCTCATGTCATTTGACCTACTTACAGCAAATAATTCATTAATTGCAAGTCCCCAGCTAGCATCTTTTCGGCATATTCTAACCTTCTAAAGAAGTAACAAAAGCACTCTCCAATACTTGACTTTCATATCACAGTGGGAACGCTGGTCCTGTTTGCAAGAAACAATCATGGGTATGGTAAAACAAAAGGAGGGCTTAGAGTTTTCTCTGTTAACCTATAGTGAGCTTGGATTTTGCAATATGCATGAAGTTAATTAACACTGTTATATAAAGTGGCTGATTTAATCAATAAATTGGAGTCAATGCTGATAAACGACAAGGTGGGTTGGCTTCCCTTCGCTTTCAACACAGTGCCAATTCGGGCTGGTTTGATAGGACTAAGTGGCTGCTGCAATCTGCCATCCAGAAGCGGGGCAGGTGAGTTTTGTTTGCAAGGGAAAAGGGCCATGGTTTGTGTTTGGGGGCCTGTGACTGAGAGTGCCGGCTGACTCCTGAAATTCTTTGATATGCAGGATGATTCCCAGACGCAAGGTGGAAATGCTGCCAAGTCGGGCTGGATTGAAATTACCCAGGGACTCCTGCAATCTGCCATCGAGAAGCAGGGCAGGTGAGTGTTGTTTGCCAGGGAAAAGGGCTGTGGATTGTGTTTGGGGGCCTGTGGCTGGGAGAGGTCGGCTGGTTCCTGAAAATCCACGATCCGCAGGATGTTTCTCAGACCCAAGGTAGCAACATTGCCAAGTCGGGCTGGTTTGATAGTACCAAGTTGCTCCTGCAATGTGCCATGCAGAAGCAGGGCAGGTGACTTTTCTTTGCCAGGGAAAAGGGCCGAGGTTTGTGTTTGGGGGCCTGTGGCCAAGAGTGTCTTGCTGGCTCCTGAAAATCCATGATATGCAGGATGGTTCCCAGACCCAAGGTGGCACCAGTGCCAAGTCGGGCTGGTTTGATATTACCAAGTGGCTCCTGCAATGTGCCATGCAGAAGCGGGGCAGGTGAGTTTTTTTGGCCAGGTAAGAGGGCCGAGGTCTGTGTTTAAGGGCCTGTGGCTGGGAGTGGCCGGCTGGCTCCTGAAAATCCACGATACGCAGGATGGTTCCCAGACCCAAGGTGGCACCAGTGCCAAGTCGGGCTGGTTTGATAGTACCAAGTGGCTCCTGCAATCTGCCATGATCACATGAAGAAATACTTTCTGGCGTCCGTACTGGGCCATGTGCTCTTTCTTCTCTCAACTTCTCCATCACCTCTCATCTGTTTCACATGCGCTATCTTCAAGGTCCACAGGCTACTTTTCACAGCATCTTCAGGCCTGATGCAGTAAGAATGATGAATAGAACAGAGTTGGGTCTATTTTCCAGTTTGGATAAAATGCTTTCTGCACACAAATCCAAGGAGAAGGTGCTGCCCCGATGCCCAGAAAAACTTTCACTCCTGCTAGTGTTCTACGTCAACCACAACTTAGTCTGAAAGAAAAGCTTTTTCTCTGAGAGCATCTGAGAGGTTTGCACGAAGCACTGATATCTGACATATGCAATTTTGAATAGGAGAGGAAAAAGAAAATGGCAAGAAGTTTTTAATTTTAGTGGTTTCAATTTTAATTTCCGTGCACTTTTTCAAAACTTGTCAGCTCAAATGCCCATCAACATCTTTTAGTCATCTGTAAGTCAGTATTCATATAAAATGTGCTTCAAATCAAAAGAATTTCAAATTTGCACTCCAAGTTTCTATGCCTAGATTTATGATTTCCTACACATATTAGATGAAAGGAAGGCCTTTTTTACTGTGGGAGTGCTGGAACACTGGGACAGGTTGCCCAGAGAAGTTGTGGGTGTCCCATCCCTGAAAGTATTCAAGGTCAGCTTGGACGGGGCTTGGAGCAGCAACAAAGGAGAAGCTTGATGGTAGAGAAACAAAGTTGGACTATAGAAGAAACTGGGATTGAAGTATAGGAGCAAGTTTTCTCTCAGCTCTTGGGGTAAATTCAAAGTTGTACAAAATGACATTTATCTGTGATTTTCACTACTGTAACAGAAAGGTTCATGAAAACTGTACAGAAGATAGCAAATTTTAAAAGAGATAAGAATTACAGCATAAAATCCATGGGACGGGTTACAACATGAGACACTCTCTAAGAGAAAATCTCTGTGTTTCAGCACTTCATCATGGTAAGATTTCATGAAGTGCCAAAGAAGGCGGCAAAATATCATTCGGGACATTATTTACTGGAGTTCAGCCTGGCCATTAGTAGGAACTGGGTTTGACCACATCATGTAGATATACCACACACACTTTCCCTTCACTGAAAAATGACTGTTTACAACGAAGAAGCAATTGACGATCAAAATTGATTGAAAGCATCTTAAACATGTCAAGTATTTCATTGTAGATGATCTGTGATCCAAATGCTTCTTCCACCTTCGAGAGGGACAGAACAATTCTTCCATATCATGATGGTTTCAAATTGTATCAACCAATGTTTTCTGCTGAAAAGATAGCATCTATTTTTTTCTATTTTTGGAAGAAAATATTCCTAGACATACAACAGGTGAGAACTAAGTAATTTTAAAGAAGCAAATGACATGAAAATATTCTGTAAATAGAATGAAATGAAAAGCTGTGTTTTAAATAGGAGCTAAATATGAAACAGAATTTCTGTACCAGGCATTTGAATTACTGCACCAGCTCTTTTGCCCATCAAGAGAGGCATTGAGCATTTCAGTCTTTTCCAAGGTGTTCATGATCTGCTATGCTGATCTCTGTGTGTGCCTAGGTGTGTGTGGAAGGGGGGGCATGTGAAGGGGAGTGTGTATGTTTGCTTTACAATTGTTGTGGCAGATTCATGCCTCAGCTCCACATTTTGTTTTAGAAAGGTCACACAGAGTGGATATGAAGTTTCCTATCAACAAGAGATCAATTCCCAAATCATCCATTTGACTCTACCTTATAAATCATGTGCTTTGTTGCATATTTTATCAAATCTACTTTCAAGCCAGATGGAGGCAGGAGGATGTGGGAATCCCTCCACCATCTTGCAACTTTTATGCAAGTAAGTTTTCAAGAAAATCATCATTTCTCTTGGAAATATGTCTGGAACAGGCATGATGGTAGTGTCAACCTGTTGGAGTTTTTGTTGCTGGAAGAAGTTGTACAAAAGGATTGGTTTTTACATTGACCGGTTACTGAATCAAGCGCAGGAATACATTGGAAATCCAACTGGGGCCTCCTTTTCCCAGCAGACCACTTCTAGAACGAGCTTGTACAATGAAGCTGACGCTTCTGCTCTCTTTTTGTTTCTTTCCTATTTTTCTTGGCTTCTTTGCCACTCTCTAGACAATTTGTGAACTCTTTTCCCAACTCAGATGGTTTCAATAGTCTGATTGTGATCACACATTTTTACAAGGAATTCTTAAAATCTTTCCTCGAGTTAAGAAAGTCAAGGACTTAGGTCTTTTTCTTCCCTTATAATATTGCAATGAAATTGATAACTAAAGACCAACTCTTTCTTTTTGTTTTTAACCCAAGTAGATAATTCCCATCCATTCATCCATTTGGTGGACCAATAGTTGCCATGCTGATGGAAGTTGTCACTTCTTAACAATAGACATTCTGTGACTATGTTGACAGCACTTTGGGTGAAGATCCTAACTGGTCTTGGATACACATAGGGAGAAATTTGCTCAGCCAGTGTCAGTCTTAAGCATGCGTATCAGAAGATCTTTCTAGAGCTGGGAATTTTCCCATGAAAGGGATTCAGTTAGGGAAGAGACACTCGTCCCAGAGTTTTACATTCTTCTTGAACACTGCTTAAGGAACTTAGATGCCGTGTCCATTTGGATCTCTGTCTTCACAGAACTTTGTCATGCAAGTGCTTGAAATGCATCTTGAAGAGAATTCACTAGCACAGAATGAATGAGAGTGGAAGGGGTTGGTGGGGCTAACCAGGCCCAATCCCCCTGCCTAAACCAGGATACCTAGAGCCTCTTGCCCAGGATTCTATCTGGGTGTACTTTTAATGTCTTCAAAGATCCAGGCTCCACAATCTTTCTGGGCAGTCTGTGCCGTGGTTCAGTCACCCTCACAGTAAAGAATCATTTGCTGATGGTCAATGGCAATCTCCTGTATTTCAGAGAGTGCCCACTGCCTCTTGTTTTTTTCACTCAGCATCACTGAAAAGACACTGGTTCCCTCCCCTTTGCACTATTGCTTCCATATGGATGCGTGCTGCCATGTAGAGATATGTCAAAAACCTCCCTGAAGCCCAGGCAGATAATATTCCCTTCATCTACCAGTCAAGTTGATTCATCAGAGGAGTTTAAAGTGATGTTCAGCATGAAATTCCCCTGAAAAATCATGCTAACTACGTTATTTTGTCGTCTTGCATGTGGCTGGCAAGGTTTTCCAGGAAGAGCTGCTTCATCAACTTCCTGGGGATAAAAAGGAAGCTGGCTGGTTTCTACTATTCCGAGTCCTCCTAATTGCCTTTTATAGAGATGGGTGTCATTTGCTCTCATCCAGTCTTTAGCCTCTCTTGTCGTCTACATCTTAGCAAAAAGCTTTTCCACTACATGTTCATGTGATTGGAAACGTCAGGAAAGTGTAAGGTACTGTTTTCTATCAGTTGGCAAGCTGCGCACACAATCCCAGTGTTGTACAGCTTCCTTCTTCACCTTTCCGATGCTGCCGCTCTCTCCGGCTCCCGGAGCCGAAGAAGCGGCTTCTTCGCGCAAAGACGACTGTGCCGCTCACAGTGCTCTCTTAGCGCGGCTTCTGCCGAAAGAAGCCCGGGAGCGGCTCTTAGCTCCGGAGAGCATCGTACCTTCGTCTTTAGCGTCTTTTGTGGTCTACATCCTAGCAGAAAGCTTTTCCACTCTGTCTGGCAAGGAAAACCTGCGGGAGCACAGAAAACATCTCCCATCGTGTTCTGGACGTTGCACGGAGGTCTGCCAAGTGTTTGGCATGAAGGAAAGAAAAGTTGTCCAAAACAGCTTCCAATCGAAGATTCGTGTGATTGGAAACGTCAGGAAAGTGTAAGGTACTGTTTTCTATCAGTTGGCAAGCTGCGCACACAATCCCAGTGTTGTACAGCTTCCTTCTTCACCTTTGCGATGCTGCCGCTCTCTCCGGCTCCCGGAGCCGAAGAAGCGGCTTCTTCGCGCAAAGACGATTGTACCGCTCACAGTGCTCTCTTAGCGCCGCTTCTGCCGAAAGAAGCCCGGGAGCGGCTCTTAGCTCCGGAGAGCATCGTACCTTCGTCTTTAGCGTCTTTTGTGGTCTACATCCTAGCAGAAAGCTTTTCCACTCTGTCTGGCAAGGAAAACCTGCGGGAGCACAGAAAACATCTCCCATCGTGTTCTGGACGTTGCACGGAGGTCTGCCAAGTGTTTGGCATGAAGGAAAGAAAAGTTGTCCAAAACAGCTTCCAATCGAAGATTCATGTGATTGGAAACGTCAGGAAAGTGTAAGGTACTGTTTTCTATCAGTTGGCAAGCTGCGCACACAATCCCAGTGTTGTACAGCTTCCTTCTTCACCTTTCCGATGCTGCCGCTCTCTCCGGCTCCCAGAGCCGAAGAAGCGGCTTCTTCGCGCAAAGACGATTGTACCGCTCACAGTGCTCTCTTAGCGCCGCTTCTGCCGAAAGAAGCCCGGCCGCGGCTCTTAGCTCCGGAGAGCATCGTACCTTCGTCTTTAGCGTCTTTTGTAGTCTACATCCTAGCAGAAAGCTTTTCCACTCTGTCTGGCAAGGAAAACCTGCGGGAGCACAGAAAACATCTCCCATCGTGTTCTGGACGTTGCACGGAGGTCTGCCAAGTGTTTGGCATGAAGGAAAGAAAAGTTGTCCAAAACAGCTTCCAATCGAAGATTCATGTGATTGGAAACGTCAGGAAAGTGTAAGGTACTGTTTTCTATCAGTTGGCAAGCTGCGCACACAATCCCAGTGTTGTACAGCTTCCTTCTTCACCTTTCCGATGCTGCCGCTCTCTCCGGCTCCCGGAGCCGAAGAAGCGGCTTCTTCGCGCAAAGACGATTGTGCCGGTCACAGTGCTCTCTTAGCGCGGCTTCTGCCGAAAGAAGCCCGGGAGCGGCTCTTAGCTCCGGAGAGCATCGTACCTTCGTCTTTAGCGTCTTTTGTGGTCTACATCCTAGCAGAAAGCTTTTCCACTCTGTCTGGCAAGGAAAACCTGCGGGAGCACAGAAAACATCTCCCATCGTGTTCTGGACGTTGCACGGAGGTCTGCCAAGTGTTTGGCATGAAGGAAAGAAAAGTTGTCCAAAACAGCTTCCAATTGAAGATTCATGTGATTGGAAACGTCAGGAAAGTGTAAGGTACTGTTTTCTATCAGTTGGCAAGCTGCGCACACAATCCCAGTGTTGTACAGCTTCCTTCTTCACCTTTCCGATGCTGCGGCTCTCTCCGGCTCCCGGAGCCGAAGAAGCGGCTTCTTCGCGCAAAGATGATTGTGCCGGTCACAGTGCTCTCTTAGCGCAGCTTGTGCCGAAAGAAGCCCGGGAGCGGCTCTTAGCTCCGGAGAGCATCGTACCTTCGTCTTTAGCGTCTTTTGTGGTCTACATCCTAGCAGAAAGCTTTTCCACTCTGTCTGGCAAGGAAAACCTGCGGGAGCACAGAAAACATCTCCCATCGTCTTCTGGACGTTGCACGGAGGTCTGCCAAGTGTTTGGCATGAAGGAAAGAAAAGTTGTCCAAAACAGCTTCCAATCGAAGATTCGTGTGATTGGAAAAGTCAGGAAAGTGTAAGGTACTGTTTTCTATCAGTTGGCAAGCTGCGCACACAATCCCAGTGTTGTACAGCTTCCTTCTTCACCTTTCCGATGCTGCCGCTCTCTCCGGCTCCCGGAGCCGAAGAAGCGGCTTCTTCGCGCAAAGACGATTGTACCGCTCACAGTGCTCTCTTAGCGCCGCTTCTGCCGAAAGAAGCCCGGCAGCGGCTCTTAGCTCCGGAGAGCATCGTACCTTCCAATTCAATTTTTTCAGCTCCACAAACCAAATGGTATACTTGCAGCAGTAGGGCGGGACGTTGAATTGGACTTTCTCCTTTTAGAGAGAAGCTAATGAAAAAGTTTCACCAGAATCAGAGCAGGCTGTAAAACAAGAAAAGTGTCATGGAAATAGGCCAGCCTTATCCTCTTAGCCTTGCTTGTTGTGATCGGCCAATAAACAAATGTGTCAACTCGGTGTTCCTGGGTATCATATCAGTAACAGGTACTTCAGCTGCTGTTCTTCTCTCCTGAAGTTAAGAACAGAATCCAAGGAATTGTGATTCCATGGTCTCAATTCACTCAATATGGTGCCGAAAAGGGAGTGGAAGGGGCACGGGTCAATTAACTTGAATGGCCTATGTAAATCAGCGGCCACTGTTTTTCTGAAGGCTTCAACAGGTTAGTTGCCTATGTTCTTCTTGGAATTGTTTTAATCTTTGGTCATGTTTTTCTTGGGATTCTTTTACCCTTTTCCCATTAGTGCAGCCTTTGCTCTCAAGGCTTTGCTGACATTTCCAGTATCTCGGTAGGCTGGAAAAGTGTTGTCTTGATTGATCACATCATTATTCCCTTCCAAGGGTTGTTTTCCTCAAGTCTCAGTTTGGCTGGTTTTCTGCTAGTTGATTGTCAGAGGGCAGCAGGTGTTTTGTAAGAGCAAGTACACAATGCCATAGCTTGCTTTTCTTTGGATTTGGCCTGTCTAGAAAATGGAATGACTGAACATCTCTGGGAGGCTTTTCTCTCCCCATTAGGTTTCACTGGAAGGAGGGCAGATGCAAATCGTCTACCTAAAGTCTTGGCACGGAAGAAAGTAGTGGTTTGCTGCTGCATAGAGCTAGAAGCTTACAAAAGGAAGGCCTTGGGCTGAGGCCCATTACTTTGGCTAAGTAGAAAAGGACTGTGGCAAGGTGAGGCAGCTGACTTCGAGGTAGATCCACAAGTTCTAGAAGCGTCGTGTGTTCACAGCGTGGTGCATGGTGGTTGGCTGAATTGTGTTTGTTATGGCTTAAAGCTATGGAAATGAGAAAGGCCTGAGTGTTTCAAAAGCCTGGTTTTTGCAAGAAAGCAGCTCTCCTTTGCATCTGCCTGGGGACTCTGCATCACCACGGACCCTCACTGCCACTTTGCCAAGGAGATGATCAGTAGGAATGTTGCAGAGCTGCTGTGTGCATCTGAATGGAATGGCAGAGAACGAAGCGCTGGACGTTTCTGGCTTCAGTACAATGCTGCTGCATTGGTGCCAGTTTAGTTGGTTTTTCCATCAGTGGCCTTTCTGTCTAGAAGTACACTGCCCAGAGTATTGGATGCCTTTTCCTTCCTGTTGTTTTCATACCTTCCTTCAGTTGAAAGGATGATACAACCTTGACATTTTGAAGATCCCTGTTAGGAAGCACTATGCCAGAGGAGTCATCGCTCCCTTTTCTTCTGCCTCCTTTGTCATTTTCAGAGACTCATTTCAAATTTCTGCTCATGTCAAGAAGAATACTGAGACTACTTAGCAGGGCTGACGCTCTCAGCTGCTTTCCTCTTTCCTACTGCTTCATACTGGATGTGACTTCAAGGCCTCGTTTTGTCATCTGCATTTTGCCGTCATCCAAAGCTAAATATTCCAGGCCTGTGAACACAAAAAGAACTCTTAGTCTTTTGCAAGAACTACCCCTAGGAGGATTTGTGTTCACTTTGATCTCTTCAGTGTTTCAGAAAAAAGGAGATTGTACTCTCTTCTTGTGTACTCTCTTCTTGTGCTCTCATTTCCCTCTCTCTGCCTTGCATGCCCCAGTTAATCTACTGGTGTGACTCATTTGGCATCATCTCACGGTGCAAATTCTGCATAGTTTCAAGTCCTTACAAATGCCAGTTGCCAAGGAGCCTATCTAAGCATTCAAGGGGCAAAGAATTGTAGGGCTGGCAAGTTCAGGTGCTGAAACTGTAAGTCATGCCATATCAAAGTGACAGAGCAAATCAATTGATCTAGGACTTTCAGCTGGACACCTCTGAGAATAGCTGCTTGTCAGCAATGACACAGCCATCTTCCTAGCTGGATTCCAGAGAGAGGAAAGGGACACCTTCAATGGTTAATATGTTTGGCATGAGAAAACAGCAAGAAATGTACCGCAAAATACTTGAGTCAGATCAAGTGCGTTTCTCTAGTGAGAATTTTGCACTTGTTCTTTCTTGTCTGTGCCTTTACTTTTCACAGAAGACAGGGGAGCATTTCATTAGTACTGTTCTTTTGTTTTCTTTTGTTGGCCTCCCTCTTTCCACCTGCAATTAACAAATTTGCCTTTCTTTACTGGCTTCTCTTTCTTTACTTCTACAAGTTGACATGAGGTCATCCAACCTTATCATCAATGTTCTCAGACAGTGGAGAGAAGTAGAAGGTACAGCTAAATGGATAAAAGAAACCCACAAAAACAGACAGGTTTTTACAGTCTTCTGTGAGAACATTAGGACACAAGATGTCTTTGAACTGAGTCATGCTCTATTGACTTAACTTTTAGTCCACTGGTTACTATTATTACACGTGTTTGGCCTTTAGTACAGAGCCTTGGAACTAATCCAGGCCAATACTTGGCTAATTTTGTTTTATTTCTAGTGAGGACTTTGTTTCTTAAGGAATAGTCCAGAGAAAGAGCGTCCACGGTACAGTTACAGGTCATAAATTCTGGTACAGTTTGTGCTGGTAATAGGTCTAGGAAAGAAAGGTTTGACATCTTTTTTGACTTTCAAATGGAACCATGATTTGAAAAACCTAAGAGTTGCAGCTCCCCCCCCCACCCCACACCCCAAGTACTTCTCTTTGCAATATTACTCAGGGATTACACATCAAAGCCCACCCTGTAAAATACGTTGCAGATACTTTGCAAGAAGTGCAGCTTAGCAGCTAGAGATGATAACGTGGCTTAAATAACATGGTCTAAATATGTCTGTCTACGCAGACATACTCAACAAAGGTTACGATGGCTTAGCTCCTGTGCTCAAGTGAACGTGCATTTTAGAACTTCCCAAGAAGGTGAATTCAACCTCCTTCATTGCTCTCTGCTGGAGTCCCAAGAGAATTTCAGTCTGCTTTTTGTCATTTACAGCTGTCACTGCTTAGCTCTTGAACATGAGACTCCCTCATGACTGATGAAAGTTGTCTAGTTAAGAGTGGCTGAAAGACATGGTCTTGCTCTAGAAGGAGATGAGAAGGTTTCTGCAGTCTTTGTCATCTCTACTGCTTGTGATTTCTAGACAAAACCAGTGGGAAGTTTTCTGAAGGCAGTCCAGAAGCTGGCAATATGGACAGCTTACAGCCCAACACTTGCTGCAGTGCAACCATGGTGACACCAGAAAGGACTTCAAAAATTTAAAAGGGCAAACAAAGCAGTTGGAAGGAAAAGAACATGAACCATTATTCCATTTTTCTCATCTATCTTTCTTTAAATCATCATTTTCGTGCAGTTTGGCGGCTTGCGTTGGTATCCCACCAAAGGAATCTGAGACAGAGTAAGCTTTTGAATGGAGTAGAAGTGAGAAACGCAGGCCAAGTTGCCTTTTTTGCCATCAAATACCAGTTAGGCTTGAACTACCCTCTGCTTAAGGTGCTTAGCTTACACTAAGAATTGATGAGCACATTTTGATGGGAGCAAATTTTACTGTCATGATGACTGAGTAAATTTTGCTGTCACTCAGAATTTTACTGTCGTCTGAATAGCAATGTTTGTGTCCAAATAGTATTTTGTCTCCTGTATCTGCAGCAGGTAAGCCTTTTGCTGTCAGCAGTGTTGCTTAACCTTTCATGTCATATCCCTCTTCACATCCATCTTCTGCTTAAGGCTTATTAATCTACTTTAGAATTGGCAGGTGGAATAAGACTACTTTTCCTTTTTGAAAGCTCATGTCATTTGACCTACTTACAGCAAATAATTCATTAATTGCAAGTCCCCAGCTAGCATCTTTTCGGCATATTCTAACCTTCTAAAGAAGTAACAAAAGCACTCTCCAATACTTGACTTTCATATCACAGTGGGAACGCTGGTCCTGTTTGCAAGAAACAATCATGGGTATGGTAAAACAAAAGGAGGGCTTAGAGTTTTCTCTGTTAACCTATAGTGAGCTTGGATTTTGCAATATGCATGAAGTTAATTAACACTGTTATATAAAGTGGCTGATTTAATCAATAAATTGGAGTCAATGCTGATAAACGACAAGGTGGGTTGGCTTCCCTTCGCTTTCAACACAGTGCCAATTCGGGCTGGTTTGATAGGACTAAGTGGCTGCTGCAATGTGCCATGCAGAAGCAGGGCAGGTGACTTTTCTTTGCCAGGGAAAAGGGCCGAGGTTTGTGTTTGGGGGCCTGTGGCCAAGAGTGTCTTGCTGGCTCCTGAAAATCCATGATATGCAGGATGGTTCCCAGACCCAAGGTGGCACCAGTGCCAAGTCGGGCTGGTTTGATATTACCAAGTGGCTCCTGCAATGTGCCATGCAGAAGCGGGGCAGGTGAGTTTTTTTGGCCAGGTAAGAGGGCCGAGGTCTGTGTTTAAGGGCCTGTGGCTGGGAGTGGCCGGCTGGCTCCTGAAAATCCACGATACGCAGGATGGTTCCCAGACCCAAGGTGGCACCAGTGCCAAGTCGGGCTGGTTTGATAGTACCAAGTGGCTCCTGCAATCTGCCATGATCACATGAAGAAATACTTTCTGGCGTCCGTACTGGGCCATGTGCTCTTTCTTCTCTCAACTTCTCCATCACCTCTCATCTGTTTCACATGCGCTATCTTCAAGGTCCACAGGCTACTTTTCACAGCATCTTCAGGCCTGATGCAGTAAGAATGATGAATAGAACAGAGTTGGGTCTATTTTCCAGTTTGGATAAAATGCTTTCTGCACACAAATCCAAGGAGAAGGTGCTGCCCCGATGCCCAGAAAAACTTTCACTCCTGCTAGTGTTCTACGTCAACCACAACTTAGTCTGAAAGAAAAGCTTTTTCTCTGAGAGCATCTGAGAGGTTTGCACGAAGCACTGATATCTGACATATGCAATTTTGAATAGGAGAGGAAAAAGAAAATGGCAAGAAGTTTTTAATTTTAGTGGTTTCAATTTTAATTTCCGTGCACTTTTTCAAAACTTGTCAGCTCAAATGCCCATCAACATCTTTTAGTCATCTGTAAGTCAGTATTCATCTAAAATGTGCTTCAAATCAAAAGAATTTCAAATTTGCACTCCAAGTTTCTATGCCTAGATTTATGATTTCCTACACATATTAGATGAAAGGAAGGCCTTTTTTACTGTGGGAGTGCTGGAACACTGGGACAGGTTGCCCAGAGAAGTTGTGGGTGTCCCATCCCTGAAAGTATTCAAGGTCAGCTTGGACGGGGCTTGGAGCAGCAACAAAGGAGAAGCTTGATGGTAGAGAAACAAAGTTGGACTATAGAAGAAACTGGGATTGAAGTATAGGAGCAAGTTTTCTCTCAGCTCTTGGGGTAAATTCAAAGTTGTACAAAATGACATTTATCTGTGATTTTCACTACTGTAACAGAAAGGTTCATGAAAACTGTACAGAAGATAGCAAATTTTAAAAGAGATAAGAATTACAGCATAAAATCCATGGGATGGGTTACAACATGAGACACTCTCTAAGAGAAAATCTCTGTGTTTCAGCACTTCATCATGGTAAGATTTCATGAAGTGCCAAAGAAGGCGGCAAAATATCATTCGGGACATTATTTACTGGAGTTCAGCCTGGCCATTAGTAGGAACTGGGTTTGACCACATCATGTAGATATACCACACACACTTTCCCTTCACTGAAAAATGACTGTTTACAACGAAGAAGCAATTGACGATCAAAATTGATTGAAAGCATCTTAAACATGTCAAGTATTTCATTGTAGATGATCTGTGATCCAAATGCTTCTTCCACCTTCGAGAGGGACAGAACAATTCTTCCATATCATGATGGTTTCAAATTGTATCAACCAATGTTTTCTGCTGAAAAGATAGCATCTATTTTTTTCTATTTTTGGAAGAAAATATTCCTAGACATACAACAGGTGAGAACTAAGTAATTTTAAAGAAGCAAATGACATGAAAATATTCTGTAAATAGAATGAAATGAAAAGCTGTGTTTTAAATAGGAGCTAAATATGAAACAGAATTTCTGTACCAGGCATTTGAATTACTGCACCAGCTCTTTTGCCCATCAAGAGAGGCATTGAGCATTTCAGTCTTTTCCAAGGTGTTCATGATCTGCTATGCTGATCTCTGTGTGTGCCTAGGTGTGTGTGGAAGGGGGGGCATGTGAAGGGGAGTGTGTATGTTTGCTTTACAATTGTTGTGGCAGATTCATGCCTCAGCTCCACATTTTGTTTTAGAAAGGTCACACAGAGTGGATATGAAGTTTCCTATCAACAAGAGATCAATTCCCAAATCATCCATTTGACTCTACCTTATAAATCATGTGCTTTGTTGCATATTTTATCAAATCTACTTTCAAGCCAGATGGAGGCAGGAGGATGTGGGAATCCCTCCACCATCTTGCAACTTTTATGCAAGTAGGTTTTCAAGAAAATCATCATTTCTCTTGGAAATATGTCTGGAACAGGCATGATGGTAGTGTCAACCTGTTGGAGTTTTTGTTGCTGGAAGAAGTTGTACAAAAGGATTGGTTTTTACATTGACCGGTTACTGAATCAAGCGCAGGAATACATTGGAAATTCAACTGGGGCCTCCTTTTCCCAGCAGACCACTTCTAGAACGAGCTTGTACAATGAAGCTGACGCTTCTGCTCTCTTTTTGTTTCTTTCCTATTTTTCTTGGCTTCTTTGCCACTCTCTAGACAATTTGTGAACTCTTTTCCCAACTCAGATGGTTTCAATAGTCTGATTGTGATCACACATTTTTACAAGGAATTCTTAAAATCTTTCCTCGAGTTAAGAAAGTCAAGGACTTAGGTCTTTTTCTTCCCTTATAATATTGCAATGAAATTGATAACTAAAGACCAACTCTTTCTTTTTGTTTTTAACCCAAGTAGATAATTCCCATCCATTCATCCATTTGGTGGACCAATAGTTGCCATGCTGATGGAAGTTGTCACTTCTTAACAATAGACATTCTGTGACTATGTTGACAGCACTTTGGGTGAAGATCCTAACTGGTCTTGGATACACATAGGGAGAAATTTGCTCAGCCAGTGTCAGTCTTAAGCATGCGTATCAGAAGATCTTTCTAGAGCTGGGAATTTTCCCATGAAAGGGATTCAGTTAGGGAAGAGACACTCGTCCCAGAGTTTTACATTCTTCTTGAACACTGCTTAAGGAACTTAGATGCCGTGTCCATTTGGATCTCTGTCTTCACAGAACTTTGTCATGCAAGTGCTTGAAATGCATCTTGAAGAGAATTCACTAGCACAGAATGAATGAGAGTGGAAGGGGTTGGTGGGGCTAACCAGGCCCAATCCCCCTGCCTAAACCAGGATACCTAGAGCCTCTTGCCCAGGATTCTATCTGGGTGTACTTTTAATGTCTTCAAAGATCCAGGCTCCACAATCTTTCTGGGCAGTCTGTGCCGTGGTTCAGTCACCCTCACAGTAAAGAATCATTTGCTGATGGTCAATGGCAATCTCCTGTATTTCAGAGAGTGCCCACTGCCTCTTGTTTTTTTCACTCAGCATCACTGAAAAGACACTGGTTCCCTCCCCTTTGCACTATTGCTTCCATATGGATGCGTGCTGCCATGTAGAGATATGTCAAAAACCTCCCTGAAGCCCAGGCAGATAATATTCCCTTCATCTACCAGTCAAGTTGATTCATCAGAGGAGTTTAAAGTGATGTTCAGCATGAAATTCCCCTGAAAAATCATGCTAACTACATTATTTTGTTGTCTTGCATGTGCCTGGCAAGGTTTTCCAGGAAGAGCTGCTTCATCAACTTCCTGGGGATAAAAAGGAGGCTGGCTGGTTTGTATTATTCCGAGTCCACCTAATTGCCTTTTTTAGAGATGGGTGTCATTTGCTCACATCCAGTCTTTAGCCTCTCTTGTCGTCTACATCTTAGCAAAAAGCTTTTCCACTACATGTTCATGTGATTGGAAACGTCAGGAAAGTGGTAAGGTACTGTTTTCTATCAGTTGGCAAGCTGCGCACACAATCCCAGTGTTGTACAGCTTCCTTCTTCACCTTTCCGATGCTGCCGCTCTCTCCGGCTCCCGGAGCCGAAGAAGCGGCTTCTTCGCGCAAAGACGATTGTACCACTCACAGTGCTCTCTTAGCGCCACTTCTGCCGAAAGAAGCCCGGCAGCGGCTCTTAGCTCCGGAGAGCATCGTACCTTCATCTTTAGCGTCTTTTGTGGTCTACATCCTAGCAGAAAGCTTTTCCACTCTGTCTGGCAAGGAAAACCTGCGGGAGCACAGAAAACATCTCCCATCGTCTTCTGGACGTTGCACGGAGGTCTGCCAAGTGTTTGGCATGAAGGAAAGAAAAGTTGTCCAAAACAGCTTCTTATCGAATATTCATGTGATTGGAAACGTCAGGAAAGTGTAAGGTACTGTTTTCTATCACTTGGCAAGCTGCGCACACAATCCCAGTGTTGTACAGCTTCCTTCTTCACCTTTCCGATGCTGCCGCTCTCTCCGGCTCCCGGAGCCGAAGAAGCGGCTTCTTCGCGCAAAGACGATTGTACCGCTCACAGTGCTCTCTTAGCGCCGCTTCTGCCGAAAGAAGCCCGGGAGCGGCTCTTAGCTTCGGAGAGCATCGTACCTTCCAATTCAATTTTTTCAGCTCCACAAACCAAATGGTATACTTGCAGCAGTAGGGCGGGACGTTGAATTGGACTTTCTCCTTTTAGAGAGAAGCTAATGAAAAAGTTTCACCGGAATCAGAGCAGGCTGTAAAACAAGAAAAGTGTCATGGAAATAAGCCAGCCTTATCCTCTTAGCCTTGCTTGTTGTGATCGGCCAATAAACAAATGTGTCAACTCGGTGTTCCTGGGTATCATATCAGTAACAGGTACTTCAGCTGCTGTTCTTCTCTCCTGAAGTTAAGAACAGAATCCAAGGAATTGTGATTCCATGGTCTCAATTCACTCAATATGGTGCCGAAAAGGGAGTGGAAGGGGCACGGGTCAATTAACTTGAATGGCCTATGTAAATCAGCGGCCACTGTTTTTCTGAAGGCTTCAACAGGTTAGTTGCCTATGTTCTTCTTGGAATTGTTTTAATCTTTGGTCATGTTTTTCTTGGGATTCTTTTACCCTTTTCCCATTAGTGCAGCCTTTGCTCTCAAGGCTTTGCTGACATTTCCAGTATCTCGGTAGCCTGGAAAAGTGTTGTCTTGATTGATCACATCTTTATTCCCTTCCAAGGGTTGTTTTCCTCAAGTCTCAGTTTGGCTGGTTTTCTGCTAGTTGATTGTCAGAGGGCAGCAGGTGTTTTGTAAGAGCAAGTACACAATGCCATAGCTTGCTTTTCTTTGGATTTGGCCTGTCTAGAAAATGGAATGACTGAACATCTCTGGGAGGCTTTTCTCTCCCCATTAGGTTTCACTGGAAGGAGGGCAGATGCAAATCGTCTACCTAAAGTCTTGGCACGGAAGAAAGTAGTGGTTTGCTGCTGCATAGAGCTAGAAGCTTACAAAAGGAAGGCCTTGGGCTGAGGCCCATTACTTTGGCTAAGTAGAAAAGGACTGTGGCAAGGTGAGGCAGCTGACTTCGAGGTAGATCCACAAGTTCTAGAAGCGTCGTGTGTTCACAGCGTGGTGCATGGTGGTTGGCTGAATTGTGTTTGTTATGGCTTAAAGCTATGGAAATGAGAAAGGCCTGAGTGTTTCAAAAGCCTGGTTTTTGCAAGAAAGCAGCTCTCCTTTGCATCTGCCTGGGGACTCTGCATCACCACGGACCCTCACTGCCACTTTGCCAAGGAGATGATCAGTAGGAATGTTGCAGAGCTGCTGTGTGCATCTGAATGGAATGGCAGAGAACGAAGCGCTGGACGTTTCTGGCTTCAGTACAATGCTGCTGCATTGGTGCCAGTTTAGTTGGTTTTTCCATCAGTGGCCTTTCTGTCTAGAAGTACACTGCCCAGAGTATTGGATGCCTTTTCCTTCCTGTTGTTTTCATACCTTCCTTCAGTTGAAAGGATGATACAACCTTGACATTTTGAAGATCCCTGTTAGGAAGCACTATGCCAGAGGAGTCATCGCTCCCTTTTCTTCTGCCTCCTTTGTCATTTTCAGAGACTCATTTCAAATTTCTGCTCATGTCAAGAAGAATACTGAGACTACTTAGCAGGGCTGACGCTCTCAGCTGCTTTCCTCTTTCCTACTGCTTCATACTGGATGTGACTTCAAGGCCTCGTTTTGTCATCTGCATTTTGCCGTCATCCAAAGCTAAATATTCCAGGCCTGTGAACACAAAAAGAACTCTTAGTCTTTTGCAAGAACTACCCCTAGGAGGATTTGTGTTCACTTTGATCTCTTCAGTGTTTCAGAAAAAAGGAGATTGTACTCTCTTCTTGTGTACTCTCTTCTTGTGCTCTCATTTCCCTCTCTCTGCCTTGCATGCCCCAGTTAATCTACTGGTGTGACTCATTTGGCATCATCTCACGGTGCAAATTCTGCATAGTTTCAAGTCCTTACAAATGCCAGTTGCCAAGGAGCCTATCTAAGCATTCAAGGGGCAAAGAATTGTAGGGCTGGCAAGTTCAGGTGCTGAAACTGTAAGTCATGCCATATCAAAGTGACAGAGCAAATCAATTGATCTAGGACTTTCAGCTGGACACCTCTGAGAATAGCTGCTTGTCAGCAATGACACAGCCATCTTCCTAGCTGGATTCCAGAGAGAGGAAAGGGACACCTTCAATGGTTAATATGTTTGGCATGAGAAAACAGCAAGAAATGTACCGCAAAATACTTGAGTCAGATCAAGTGCGTTTCTCTAGTGAGAATTTTGCACTTGTTCTTTCTTGTCTGTGCCTTTACTTTTCACAGAAGACAGGGGAGCATTTCATTAGTACTGTTCTTTTGTTTTCTTTTGTTGGCCTCCCTCTTTCCACCTGCAATTAACAAATTTGCCTTTCTTTACTGGCTTCTCTTTCTTTACTTCTACAAGTTGACATGAGGTCATCCAACCTTATCATCAATGTTCTCAGACAGTGGAGAGAAGTAGAAGGTACAGCTAAATGGATAAAAGAAACCCACAAAAACAGACAGGTTTTTACAGTCTTCTGTGAGAACATTAGGACACAAGATGTCCTTGAACTGAGTCATGCTCTATTGACTTAACTTTTAGTCCACTGGTTACTATTATTACACGTGTTTGGCCTTTAGTACAGAGCCTTGGAACTAATCCAGGCCAATACTTGGCTAATTTTGTTTTATTTCTAGTGAGGACTTTGTTTCTTAAGGAATAGTCCAGAGAAAGAGCGTCCACGGTACAGTTACAGGTCATAAATTCTGGTACAGTTTGTGCTGGTAATAGGTCTAGGAAAGAAAGGTTTGACATCTTTTTTGACTTTCAAATGGAACCATGATTTGAAAAACCTAAGAGTTGCAGCTCCCCCCCCCACCCCACACCCCAAGTACTTCTCTTTGCAATATTACTCAGGGATTACACATCAAAGCCCACCCTGTAAAATACGTTGCAGATACTTTGCAAGAAGTGCAGCTTAGCAGCTAGAGATGATAACGTGGCTTAAATAACATGGTCTAAATATGTCTGTCTACGCAGACATACTCAACAAAGGTTACGATGGCTTAGCTCCTGTGCTCAAGTGAACGTGCATTTTAGAACTTCCCAAGAAGGTGAATTCAACCTCCTTCATTGCTCTCTGCTGGAGTCCCAAGAGAATTTCAGTCTGCTTTTTGTCATTTACAGCTGTCACTGCTTAGCTCTTGAACATGAGACTCCCTCATGACTGATGAAAGTTGTCTAGTTAAGAGTGGCTGAAAGACATGGTCTTGCTCTAGAAGGAGATGAGAAGGTTTCTGCAGTCTTTGTCATCTCTACTGCTTGTGATTTCTAGACAAAACCAGTGGGAAGTTTTCTGAAGGCAGTCCAGAAGCTGGCAATATGGACAGCTTACAGCCCAACACTTGCTGCAGTGCAACCATGGTGACACCAGAAAGGACTTCAAAAATTTAAAAGGGCAAACAAAGCAGTTGGAAGGAAAAGAACATGAACCATTATTCCATTTTTCTCATCTATCTTTCTTTAAATCATCATTTTCGTGCAGTTTGGCGGCTTGCGTTGGTATCCCACCAAAGGAATCTGAGACAGAGTAAGCTTTTGAATGGAGTAGAAGTGAGAAACGCAGGCCAAGTTGCCTTTTTTGCCATCAAATACCAGTTAGGCTTGAACTACCCTCTGCTTAAGGTGCTTAGCTTACACTAAGAATTGATGAGCACATTTTGATGGGAGCAAATTTTACTGTCATGATGACTGAGTAAATTTTGCTGTCACTCAGAATTTTACTGTCGTCTGAATAGCAATGTTTGTGTCCAAATAGTATTTTGTCTCCTGTATCTGCAGCAGGTAAGCCTTTTGCTGTCAGCAGTGTTGCTTAACCTTTCATGTCATATCCCTCTTCACATCCATCTTCTGCTTAAGGCTTATTAATCTACTTTAGAATTGGCAGGTGGAATAAGACTACTTTTCCTTTTTGAAAGCTCATGTCATTTGACCTACTTACAGCAAATAATTCATTAATTGCAAGTCCCCAGCTAGCATCTTTTCGGCATATTCTAACCTTCTAAAGAAGTAACAAAAGCACTCTCCAATACTTGACTTTCATATCACAGTGGGAACGCTGGTCCTGTTTGCAAGAAACAATCATGGGTATGGTAAAACAAAAGGAGGGCTTAGAGTTTTCTCTGTTAACCTATAGTGAGCTTGGATTTTGCAATATGCATGAAGTTAATTAACACTGTTATATAAAGTGGCTGATTTAATCAATAAATTGGAGTCAATGCTGATAAACGACAAGGTGGGTTGGCTTCCCTTCGCTTTCAACACAGTGCCAATTCGGGCTGGTTTGATAGGACTAAGTGGCTGCTGCAATCTGCCATCCAGAAGCGGGGCAGGTGAGTTTTGTTTGCAAGGGAAAAGGGCCATGGTTTGTGTTTGGGGGCCTGTGACTGAGAGTGCCGGCTGACTCCTGAAATTCTTTGATATGCAGGATGATTCCCAGACGCAAGGTGGAAATGCTGCCAAGTCGGGCTGGATTGAAATTACCCAGGGACTCCTGCAATCTGCCATCGAGAAGCAGGGCAGGTGAGTGTTGTTTGCCAGGGAAAAGGGCTGTGGATTGTGTTTGGGGGCCTGTGGCTGGGAGAGGTCGGCTGGTTCCTGAAAATCCACGATCCGCAGGATGTTTCTCAGACCCAAGGTAGCAACATTGCCAAGTCGGGCTGGTTTGATAGTACCAAGTTGCTCCTGCAATGTGCCATGCAGAAGCAGGGCAGGTGACTTTTCTTTGCCAGGGAAAAGGGCCGAGGTTTGTGTTTGGGGGCCTGTGGCCAAGAGTGTCTTGCTGGCTCCTGAAAATCCATGATATGCAGGATGGTTCCCAGACCCAAGGTGGCACCAGTGCCAAGTCGGGCTGGTTTGATATTACCAAGTGGCTCCTGCAATGTGCCATGCAGAAGCGGGGCAGGTGAG
This sequence comes from Ammospiza nelsoni, assembly GCF_027579445.1. NCBI lineage: Eukaryota > Metazoa > Chordata > Aves > Passeriformes > Passerellidae > Ammospiza > Ammospiza nelsoni. The sequence continues at coordinate 149,693 of NW_026683183.1, forward strand.
TTTTTTTGGCCAGGTAAGAGGGCCGAGGTCTGTGTTTAAGGGCCTGTGGCTGGGAGTGGCCGGCTGGCTCCTGAAAATCCACGATACGCAGGATGGTTCCCAGACCCAAGGTGGCACCAGTGCCAAGTCGGGCTGGTTTGATAGTACCAAGTGGCTCCTGCAATCTGCCATGATCACATGAAGAAATACTTTCTGGCGTCCGTACTGGGCCATGTGCTCTTTCTTCTCTCAACTTCTCCATCACCTCTCATCTGTTTCACATGCGCTATCTTCAAGGTCCACAGGCTACTTTTCACAGCATCTTCAGGCCTGATGCAGTAAGAATGATGAATAGAACAGAGTTGGGTCTATTTTCCAGTTTGGATAAAATGCTTTCTGCACACAAATCCAAGGAGAAGGTGCTGCCCCGATGCCCAGAAAAACTTTCACTCCTGCTAGTGTTCTACGTCAACCACAACTTAGTCTGAAAGAAAAGCTTTTTCTCTGAGAGCATCTGAGAGGTTTGCACGAAGCACTGATATCTGACATATGCAATTTTGAATAGGAGAGGAAAAAGAAAATGGCAAGAAGTTTTTAATTTTAGTGGTTTCAATTTTAATTTCCGTGCACTTTTTCAAAACTTGTCAGCTCAAATGCCCATCAACATCTTTTAGTCATCTGTAAGTCAGTATTCATCTAAAATGTGCTTCAAATCAAAAGAATTTCAAATTTGCACTCCAAGTTTCTATGCCTAGATTTATGATTTCCTACACATATTAGATGAAAGGAAGGCCTTTTTTACTGTGGGAGTGCTGGAACACTGGGACAGGTTGCCCAGAGAAGTTGTGGGTGTCCCATCCCTGAAAGTATTCAAGGTCAGCTTGGACGGGGCTTGGAGCAGCAACAAAGGAGAAGCTTGATGGTAGAGAAACAAAGTTGGACTATAGAAGAAACTGGGATTGAAGTATAGGAGCAAGTTTTCTCTCAGCTCTTGGGGTAAATTCAAAGTTGTACAAAATGACATTTATCTGTGATTTTCACTACTGTAACAGAAAGGTTCATGAAAACTGTACAGAAGATAGCAAATTTTAAAAGAGATAAGAATTACAGCATAAAATCCATGGGACGGGTTACAACATGAGACACTCTCTAAGAGAAAATCTCTGTGTTTCAGCACTTCATCATGGTAAGATTTCATGAAGTGCCAAAGAAGGCGGCAAAATATCATTCGGGACATTATTTACTGGAGTTCAGCCTGGCCATTAGTAGGAACTGGGTTTGACCACATCATGTAGATATACCACACACACTTTCCCTTCACTGAAAAATGACTGTTTACAACGAAGAAGCAATTGACGATCAAAATTGATTGAAAGCATCTTAAACATGTCAAGTATTTCATTGTAGATGATCTGTGATCCAAATGCTTCTTCCACCTTCGAGAGGGACAGAACAATTCTTCCATATCATGATGGTTTCAAATTGTATCAACCAATGTTTTCTGCTGAAAAGATAGCATCTATTTTTTTCTATTTTTGGAAGAAAATATTCCTAGACATACAACAGGTGAGAACTAAGTAATTTTAAAGAAGCAAATGACATGAAAATATTCTGTAAATAGAATGAAATGAAAAGCTGTGTTTTAAATAGGAGCTAAATATGAAACAGAATTTCTGTACCAGGCATTTGAATTACTGCACCAGCTCTTTTGCCCATCAAGAGAGGCATTGAGCATTTCAGTCTTTTCCAAGGTGTTCATGATCTGCTATGCTGATCTCTGTGTGTGCCTAGGTGTGTGTGGAAGGGGGGGCATGTGAAGGGGAGTGTGTATGTTTGCTTTACAATTGTTGTGGCAGATTCATGCCTCAGCTCCACATTTTGTTTTAGAAAGGTCACACAGAGTGGATATGAAGTTTACTATCAACAAGAGATCAATTCCCAAATCATCCATTTGACTCTACCTTATAAATCATGTGCTTTGTTGCATATTTTATCAAATCTACTTTCAAGCCAGATGGAGGCAGGAGGATGTGGGAATCCCTCCACCATCTTGCAACTTTTATGCAAGTAGGTTTTCAAGAAAATCATCATTTCTCTTGGAAATATGTCTGGAACAGGCATGATGGTAGTGTCAACCTGTTGGAGTTTTTGTTGCTGGAAGAAGTTGTACAAAAGGATTGGTTTTTACATTGACCGGTTACTGAATCAAGCGCAGGAATACATTGGAAATTCAACTGGGGCCTCCTTTTCCCAGCAGACCACTTCTAGAACGAGCTTGTACAATGAAGCTGACGCTTCTGCTCTCTTTTTGTTTCTTTCCTATTTTTCTTGGCTTCTTTGCCACTCTCTAGACAATTTGTGAACTCTTTTCCCAACTCAGATGGTTTCAATAGTCTGATTGTGATCACACATTTTTACAAGGAATTCTTAAAATCTTTCCTCGAGTTAAGAAAGTCAAGGACTTAGGTCTTTTTCTTCCCTTATAATATTGCAATGAAATTGATAACTAAAGACCAACTCTTTCTTTTTGTTTTTAACCCAAGTAGATAATTCCCATCCATTCATCCATTTGGTGGACCAATAGTTGCCATGCTGATGGAAGTTGTCACTTCTTAACAATAGACATTCTGTGACTATGTTGACAGCACTTTGGGTGAAGATCCTAACTGGTCTTGGATACACATAGGGAGAAATTTGCTCAGCCAGTGTCAGTCTTAAGCATGCGTATCAGAAGATCTTTCTAGAGCTGGGAATTTTCCCATGAAAGGGATTCAGTTAGGGAAGAGACACTCGTCCCAGAGTTTTACATTCTTCTTGAACACTGCTTAAGGAACTTAGATGCCGTGTCCATTTGGATCTCTGTCTTCACAGAACTTTGTCATGCAAGTGCTTGAAATGCATCTTGAAGAGAATTCACTAGCACAGAATGAATGAGAGTGGAAGGGGTTGGTGGGGCTAACCAGGCCCAATCCCCCTGCCTAAACCAGGATACCTAGAGCCTCTTGCCCAGGATTCTATCTGGGTGTACTTTTAATGTCTTCAAAGATCCAGGCTCCACAATCTTTCTGGGCAGTCTGTGCCGTGGTTCAGTCACCCTCACAGTAAAGAATCATTTGCTGATGGTCAATGGCAATCTCCTGTATTTCAGAGAGTGCCCACTGCCTCTTGTTTTTTTCACTCAGCATCACTGAAAAGACACTGGTTCCCTCCCCTTTGCACTATTGCTTCCATATGGATGCGTGCTGCCATGTAGAGATATGTCAAAAACCTCCCTGAAGCCCAGGCAGATAATATTCCCTTCATCTACCAGTCAAGTTGATTCATCAGAGGAGTTTAAAGTGATGTTCAGCATGAAATTCCCCTGAAAAATCATGCTAACTACATTATTTTGTTGTCTTGCATGTGCCTGGCAAGGTTTTCCAGGAAGAGCTGCTTCATCAACTTCCTGGGGATAAAAAGGAGGCTGGCTGGTTTGTATTATTCCGAGTCCACCTAATTGCCTTTTTTAGAGATGGGTGTCATTTGCTCACATCCAGTCTTTAGCCTCTCTTGTCGTCTACATCTTAGCAAAAAGCTTTTCCACTACATGTTCATGTGATTGGAAACGTCAGGAAAGTGGTAAGGTACTGTTTTCTATCAGTTGGCAAGCTGCGCACACAATCCCAGTGTTGTACAGCTTCCTTCTTCACCTTTCCGATGCTGCCGCTCTCTCCGGCTCCCGGAGCCGAAGAAGCGGCTTCTTCGCGCAAAGACGATTGTACCACTCACAGTGCTCTCTTAGCGCCACTTCTGCCGAAAGAAGCCCGGCAGCGGCTCTTAGCTCCGGAGAGCATCGTACCTTCATCTTTAGCGTCTTTTGTGGTCTACATCCTAGCAGAAAGCTTTTCCACTCTGTCTGGCAAGGAAAACCTGCGGGAGCACAGAAAACATCTCCCATCGTCTTCTGGACGTTGCACGGAGGTCTGCCAAGTGTTTGGCATGAAGGAAAGAAAAGTTGTCCAAAACAGCTTCCAATCGAAGATTCATGTGATTGGAAACGTCAGGAAAGTGTAAGGTACTGTTTTCTATCAGTTGGCAAGCTGCGCACACAATCCCAGTGTTGTACAGCTTCCTTCTTCACCTTTCCGATGCTGCCGCTCTCTCCGGCTCCCGGAGCCGAAGAAGCGGCTTCTTCGCGCAAAGACGATTGTACCGCTCACAGTGCTCTCTTAGCGCCGCTTCTGCCGAAAGAAGCCCGGGAGCGGCTCTTAGCTTCGGAGAGCATCGTACCTTCCAATTCAATTTTTTCAGCTCCACAAACCAAATGGTATACTTGCAGCAGTAGGGCGGGACGTTGAATTGGACTTTCTCCTTTTAGAGAGAAGCTAATGAAAAAGTTTCACCGGAATCAGAGCAGGCTGTAAAACAAGAAAAGTGTCATGGAAATAAGCCAGCCTTATCCTCTTAGCCTTGCTTGTTGTGATCGGCCAATAAAGAAATGTGTCAACTCGGTGTTCCTGGGTATCATATCAGTAACAGGTACTTCAGCTGCTGTTCTTCTCTCCTGAAGTTAAGAACAGAATCCAAGGAATTGTGATTCCATGGTCTCAATTCACTCAATATGGTGCCGAAAAGGGAGTGGAAGGGGCACGGGTCAATTAACTTGAATGGCCTATGTAAATCAGCGGCCACTGTTTTTCTGAAGGCTTCAACAGGTTAGTTGCCTATGTTCTTCTTGGAATTGTTTTAATCTTTGGTCATGTTTTTCTTGGGATTCTTTTACCCTTTTCCCATTAGTGCAGCCTTTGCTCTCAAGGCTTTGCTGACATTTCCAGTATCTCGGTAGCCTGGAAAAGTGTTGTCTTGATTGATCACATCTTTATTCCCTTCCAAGGGTTGTTTTCCTCAAGTCTCAGTTTGGCTGGTTTTCTGCTAGTTGATTGTCAGAGGGCAGCAGGTGTTTTGTAAGAGCAAGTACACAATGCCATAGCTTGCTTTTCTTTGGATTTGGCCTGTCTAGAAAATGGAATGACTGAACATCTCTGGGAGGCTTTTCTCTCCCCATTAGGTTTCACTGGAAGGAGGGCAGATGCAAATCGTCTACCTAAAGTCTTGGCACGGAAGAAAGTAGTGGTTTGCTGCTGCATAGAGCTAGAAGCTTACAAAAGGAAGGCCTTGGGCTGAGGCCCATTACTTTGGCTAAGTAGAAAAGGACTGTGGCAAGGTGAGGCAGCTGACTTCGAGGTAGATCCACAAGTTCTAGAAGCGTCGTGTGTTCACAGCGTGGTGCATGGTGGTTGGCTGAATTGTGTTTGTTATGGCTTAAAGCTATGGAAATGAGAAAGGCCTGAGTGTTTCAAAAGCCTGGTTTTTGCAAGAAAGCAGCTCTCCTTTGCATCTGCCTGGGGACTCTGCATCACCACGGACCCTCACTGCCACTTTGCCAAGGAGATGATCAGTAGGAATGTTGCAGAGCTGCTGTGTGCATCTGAATGGAATGGCAGAGAACGAAGCGCTGGACGTTTCTGGCTTCAGTACAATGCTGCTGCATTGGTGCCAGTTTAGTTGGTTTTTCCATCAGTGGCCTTTCTGTCTAGAAGTACACTGCCCAGAGTATTGGATGCCTTTTCCTTCCTGTTGTTTTCATACCTTCCTTCAGTTGAAAGGATGATACAACCTTGACATTTTGAAGATCCCTGTTAGGAAGCACTATGCCAGAGGAGTCATCGCTCCCTTTTCTTCTGCCTCCTTTGTCATTTTCAGAGACTCATTTCAAATTTCTGCTCATGTCAAGAAGAATACTGAGACTACTTAGCAGGGCTGACGCTCTCAGCTGCTTTCCTCTTTCCTACTGCTTCATACTGGATGTGACTTCAAGGCCTCGTTTTGTCATCTGCATTTTGCCGTCATCCAAAGCTAAATATTCCAGGCCTGTGAACACAAAAAGAACTCTTAGTCTTTTGCAAGAACTACCCCTAGGAGGATTTGTGTTCACTTTGATCTCTTCAGTGTTTCAGAAAAAAGGAGATTGTACTCTCTTCTTGTGTACTCTCTTCTTGTGCTCTCATTTCCCTCTCTCTGCCTTGCATGCCCCAGTTAATCTACTGGTGTGACTCATTTGGCATCATCTCACGGTGCAAATTCTGCATAGTTTCAAGTCCTTACAAATGCCAGTTGCCAAGGAGCCTATCTAAGCATTCAAGGGGCAAAGAATTGTAGGGCTGGCAAGTTCAGGTGCTGAAACTGTAAGTCATGCCATATCAAAGTGACAGAGCAAATCAATTGATCTAGGACTTTCAGCTGGACACCTCTGAGAATAGCTGCTTGTCAGCAATGACACAGCCATCTTCCTAGCTGGATTCCAGAGAGAGGAAAGGGACACCTTCAATGGTTAATATGTTTGGCATGAGAAAACAGCAAGAAATGTACCGCAAAATACTTGAGTCAGATCAAGTGCGTTTCTCTAGTGAGAATTTTGCACTTGTTCTTTCTTGTCTGTGCCTTTACTTTTCACAGAAGACAGGGGAGCATTTCATTAGTACTGTTCTTTTGTTTTCTTTTGTTGGCCTCCCTCTTTCCACCTGCAATTAACAAATTTGCCTTTCTTTACTGGCTTCTCTTTCTTTACTTCTACAAGTTGACATGAGGTCATCCAACCTTATCATCAATGTTCTCAGACAGTGGAGAGAAGTAGAAGGTACAGCTAAATGGATAAAAGAAACCCACAAAAACAGACAGGTTTTTACAGTCTTCTGTGAGAACATTAGGACACAAGATGTCCTTGAACTGAGTCATGCTCTATTGACTTAACTTTTAGTCCACTGGTTACTATTATTACACGTGTTTGGCCTTTAGTACAGAGCCTTGGAACTAATCCAGGCCAATACTTGGCTAATTTTGTTTTATTTCTAGTGAGGACTTTGTTTCTTAAGGAATAGTCCAGAGAAAGAGCGTCCACGGTACAGTTACAGGTCATAAATTCTGGTACAGTTTGTGCTGGTAATAGGTCTAGGAAAGAAAGGTTTGACATCTTTTTTGACTTTCAAATGGAACCATGATTTGAAAAACCTAAGAGTTGCAGCTCCCCCCCCCACCCCACACCCCAAGTACTTCTCTTTGCAATATTACTCAGGGATTACACATCAAAGCCCACCCTGTAAAATACGTTGCAGATACTTTGCAAGAAGTGCAGCTTAGCAGCTAGAGATGATAACGTGGCTTAAATAACATGGTCTAAATATGTCTGTCTACGCAGACATACTCAACAAAGGTTACGATGGCTTAGCTCCTGTGCTCAAGTGAACGTGCATTTTAGAACTTCCCAAGAAGGTGAATTCAACCTCCTTCATTGCTCTCTGCTGGAGTCCCAAGAGAATTTCAGTCTGCTTTTTGTCATTTACAGCTGTCACTGCTTAGCTCTTGAACATGAGACTCCCTCATGACTGATGAAAGTTGTCTAGTTAAGAGTGGCTGAAAGACATGGTCTTGCTCTAGAAGGAGATGAGAAGGTTTCTGCAGTCTTTGTCATCTCTACTGCTTGTGATTTCTAGACAAAACCAGTGGGAAGTTTTCTGAAGGCAGTCCAGAAGCTGGCAATATGGACAGCTTACAGCCCAACACTTGCTGCAGTGCAACCATGGTGACACCAGAAAGGACTTCAAAAATTTAAAAGGGCAAACAAAGCAGTTGGAAGGAAAAGAACATGAACCATTATTCCATTTTTCTCATCTATCTTTCTTTAAATCATCATTTTCGTGCAGTTTGGCGGCTTGCGTTGGTATCCCACCAAAGGAATCTGAGACAGAGTAAGCTTTTGAATGGAGTAGAAGTGAGAAACGCAGGCCAAGTTGCCTTTTTTGCCATCAAATACCAGTTAGGCTTGAACTACCCTCTGCTTAAGGTGCTTAGCTTACACTAAGAATTGATGAGCACATTTTGATGGGAGCAAATTTTACTGTCATGATGACTGAGTAAATTTTGCTGTCACTCAGAATTTTACTGTCGTCTGAATAGCAATGTTTGTGTCCAAATAGTATTTTGTCTCCTGTATCTGCAGCAGGTAAGCCTTTTGCTGTCAGCAGTGTTGCTTAAGCTTTCATGTCATATCCCTCTTCACATCCATCTTCTGCTTAAGGCTTATTAATCTACTTTAGAATTGGCAGGTGGAATAAGACTACTTTTCCTTTTTGAAAGCTCATGTCATTTGACCTACTTACAGCAAATAATTCATTAATTGCAAGTCCCCAGCTAGCATCTTTTCGGCATATTCTAACCTTCTAAAGAAGTAACAAAAGCACTCTCCAATACTTGACTTTCATATCACAGTGGGAACGCTGGTCCTGTTTGCAAGAAACAATCATGGGTATGGTAAAACAAAAGGAGGGCTTAGAGTTTTCTCTGTTAACCTATAGTGAGCTTGGATTTTGCAATATGCATGAAGTTAATTAACACTGTTATATAAAGTGGCTGATTTAATCAATAAATTGGAGTCAATGCTGATAAACGACAAGGTGGGTTGGCTTCCCTTCGCTTTCAACACAGTGCCAATTCGGGCTGGTTTGATAGGACTAAGTGGCTGCTGCAATCTGCCATCCAGAAGCGGGGCAGGTGAGTTTTGTTTGCAAGGGAAAAGGGCCATGGTTTGTGTTTGGGGGCCTGTGACTGAGAGTGCCGGCTGACTCCTGAAATTCTTTGATATGCAGGATGATTCCCAGACGCAAGGTGGAAATGCTGCCAAGTCGGGCTGGATTGAAATTACCCAGGGACTCCTGCAATCTGCCATCGAGAAGCAGGGCAGGTGAGTGTTGTTTGCCAGGGAAAAGGGCTGTGGATTGTGTTTGGGGGCCTGTGGCTGGGAGAGGTCGGCTGGTTCCTGAAAATCCACGATCCGCAGGATGTTTCTCAGACCCAAGGTAGCAACATTGCCAAGTCGGGCTGGTTTGATAGTACCAAGTTGCTCCTGCAATGTGCCATGCAGAAGCAGGGCAGGTGACTTTTCTTTGCCAGGGAAAAGGGCCGAGGTTTGTGTTTGGGGGCCTGTGGCCAAGAGTGTCTTGCTGGCTCCTGAAAATCCATGATATGCAGGATGGTTCCCAGACCCAAGGTGGCACCAGTGCCAAGTCGGGCTGGTTTGATATTACCAAGTGGCTCCTGCAATGTGCCATGCAGAAGCGGGGCAGGTGAGTTTTTTTGGCCAGGTAAGAGGGCCGAGGTCTGTGTTTAAGGGCCTGTGGCTGGGAGTGGCCGGCTGGCTCCTGAAAATCCACGATACGCAGGATGGTTCCCAGACCCAAGGTGGCACCAGTGCCAAGTCGGGCTGGTTTGATAGTACCAAGTGGCTCCTGCAATCTGCCATGATCACATGAAGAAATACTTTCTGGCGTCCGTACTGGGCCATGTGCTCTTTCTTCTCTCAACTTCTCCATCACCTCTCATCTGTTTCACATGCGCTATCTTCAAGGTCCACAGGCTACTTTTCACAGCATCTTCAGGCCTGATGCAGTAAGAATGATGAATAGAACAGAGTTGGGTCTATTTTCCAGTTTGGATAAAATGCTTTCTGCACACAAATCCAAGGAGAAGGTGCTGCCCCGATGCCCAGAAAAACTTTCACTCCTGCTAGTGTTCTACGTCAACCACAACTTAGTCTGAAAGAAAAGCTTTTTCTCTGAGAGCATCTGAGAGGTTTGCACGAAGCACTGATATCTGACATATGCAATTTTGAATAGGAGAGGAAAAAGAAAATGGCAAGAAGTTTTTAATTTTAGTGGTTTCAATTTTAATTTCCGTGCACTTTTTCAAAACTTGTCAGCTCAAATGCCCATCAACATCTTTTAGTCATCTGTAAGTCAGTATTCATCTAAAATGTGCTTCAAATCAAAAGAATTTCAAATTTGCACTCCAAGTTTCTATGCCTAGATTTATGATTTCCTACACATATTAGATGAAAGGAAGGCCTTTTTTACTGTGGGAGTGCTGGAACACTGGGACAGGTTGCCCAGAGAAGTTGTGGGTGTCCCATCCCTGAAAGTATTCAAGGTCAGCTTGGACGGGGCTTGGAGCAGCAACAAAGGAGAAGCTTGATGGTAGAGAAACAAAGTTGGACTATAGAAGAAACTGGGATTGAAGTATAGGAGCAAGTTTTCTCTCAGCTCTTGGGGTAAATTCAAAGTTGTACAAAATGACATTTATCTGTGATTTTCACTACTGTAACAGAAAGGTTCATGAAAACTGTACAGAAGATAGCAAATTTTAAAAGAGATAAGAATTACAGCATAAAATCCATGGGACGGGTTACAACATGAGACACTCTCTAAGAGAAAATCTCTGTGTTTCAGCACTTCATCATGGTAAGATTTCATGAAGTGCCAAAGAAGGCGGCAAAATATCATTCGGGACATTATTTACTGGAGTTCAGCCTGGCCATTAGTAGGAACTGGGTTTGACCACATCATGTAGATATACCACACACACTTTCCCTTCACTGAAAAATGACTGTTTACAACGAAGAAGCAATTGACGATCAAAATTGATTGAAAGCATCTTAAACATGTCAAGTATTTCATTGTAGATGATCTGTGATCCAAATGCTTCTTCCACCTTCGAGAGGGACAGAACAATTCTTCCATATCATGATGGTTTCAAATTGTATCAACCAATGTTTTCTGCTGAAAAGATAGCATCTATTTTTTTCTATTTTTGGAAGAAAATATTCCTAGACATACAACAGGTGAGAACTAAGTAATTTTAAAGAAGCAAATGACATGAAAATATTCTGTAAATAGAATGAAATGAAAAGCTGTGTTTTAAATAGGAGCTAAATATGAAACAGAATTTCTGTACCAGGCATTTGAATTACTGCACCAGCTCTTTTGCCCATCAAGAGAGGCATTGAGCATTTCAGTCTTTTCCAAGGTGTTCATGATCTGCTATGCTGATCTCTGTGTGTGCCTAGGTGTGTGTGGAAGGGGGGGCATGTGAAGGGGAGTGTGTATGTTTGCTTTACAATTGTTGTGGCAGATTCATGCCTCAGCTCCACATTTTGTTTTAGAAAGGTCACACAGAGTGGATATGAAGTTTACTATCAACAAGAGATCAATTCCCAAATCATCCATTTGACTCTACCTTATAAATCATGTGCTTTGTTGCATATTTTATCAAATCTACTTTCAAGCCAGATGGAGGCAGGAGGATGTGGGAATCCCTCCACCATCTTGCAACTTTTATGCAAGTAGGTTTTCAAGAAAATCATCATTTCTCTTGGAAATATGTCTGGAACAGGCATGATGGTAGTGTCAACCTGTTGGAGTTTTTGTTGCTGGAAGAAGTTGTACAAAAGGATTGGTTTTTACATTGACCGGTTACTGAATCAAGCGCAGGAATACATTGGAAATTCAACTGGGGCCTCCTTTTCCCAGCAGACCACTTCTAGAACGAGCTTGTACAATGAAGCTGACGCTTCTGCTCTCTTTTTGTTTCTTTCCTATTTTTCTTGGCTTCTTTGCCACTCTCTAGACAATTTGTGAACTCTTTTCCCAACTCAGATGGTTTCAATAGTCTGATTGTGATCACACATTTTTACAAGGAATTCTTAAAATCTTTCCTCGAGTTAAGAAAGTCAAGGACTTAGGTCTTTTTCTTCCCTTATAATATTGCAATGAAATTGATAACTAAAGACCAACTCTTTCTTTTTGTTTTTAACCCAAGTAGATAATTCCCATCCATTCATCCATTTGGTGGACCAATAGTTGCCATGCTGATGGAAGTTGTCACTTCTTAACAATAGACATTCTGTGACTATGTTGACAGCACTTTGGGTGAAGATCCTAACTGGTCTTGGATACACATAGGGAGAAATTTGCTCAGCCAGTGTCAGTCTTAAGCATGCGTATCAGAAGATCTTTCTAGAGCTGGGAATTTTCCCATGAAAGGGATTCAGTTAGGGAAGAGACACTCGTCCCAGAGTTTTACATTCTTCTTGAACACTGCTTAAGGAACTTAGATGCCGTGTCCATTTGGATCTCTGTCTTCACAGAACTTTGTCATGCAAGTGCTTGAAATGCATCTTGAAGAGAATTCACTAGCACAGAATGAATGAGAGTGGAAGGGGTTGGTGGGGCTAACCAGGCCCAATCCCCCTGCCTAAACCAGGATACCTAGAGCCTCTTGCCCAGGATTCTATCTGGGTGTACTTTTAATGTCTTCAAAGATCCAGGCTCCACAATCTTTCTGGGCAGTCTGTGCCGTGGTTCAGTCACCCTCACAGTAAAGAATCATTTGCTGATGGTCAATGGCAATCTCCTGTATTTCAGAGAGTGCCCACTGCCTCTTGTTTTTTTCACTCAGCATCACTGAAAAGACACTGGTTCCCTCCCCTTTGCACTATTGCTTCCATATGGATGCGTGCTGCCATGTAGAGATATGTCAAAAACCTCCCTGAAGCCCAGGCAGATAATATTCCCTTCATCTACCAGTCAAGTTGATTCATCAGAGGAGTTTAAAGTGATGTTCAGCATGAAATTCCCCTGAAAAATCATGCTAACTACATTATTTTGTTGTCTTGCATGTGCCTGGCAAGGTTTTCCAGGAAGAGCTGCTTCATCAACTTCCTGGGGATAAAAAGGAGGCTGGCTGGTTTGTATTATTCCGAGTCCACCTAATTGCCTTTTTTAGAGATGGGTGTCATTTGCTCACATCCAGTCTTTAGCCTCTCTTGTCGTCTACATCTTAGCAAAAAGCTTTTCCACTACATGTTCATGTGATTGGAAACGTCAGGAAAGTGGTAAGGTACTGTTTTCTATCAGTTGGCAAGCTGCGCACACAATCCCAGTGTTGTACAGCTTCCTTCTTCACCTTTCCGATGCTGCCGCTCTCTCCGGCTCCCGGAGCCGAAGAAGCGGCTTCTTCGCGCAAAGACGATTGTACCACTCACAGTGCTCTCTTAGCGCCACTTCTGCCGAAAGAAGCCCGGCAGCGGCTCTTAGCTCCGGAGAGCATCGTACCTTCATCTTTAGCGTCTTTTGTGGTCTACATCCTAGCAGAAAGCTTTTCCACTCTGTCTGGCAAGGAAAACCTGCGGGAGCACAGAAAACATCTCCCATCGTCTTCTGGACGTTGCACGGAGGTCTGCCAAGTGTTTGGCATGAAGGAAAGAAAAGTTGTCCAAAACAGCTTCTTATCGAATATTCATGTGATTGGAAACGTCAGGAAAGTGTAAGGTACTGTTTTCTATCACTTGGCAAGCTGCGCACACAATCCCAGTGTTGTACAGCTTCCTTCTTCACCTTTCCGATGCTGCCGCTCTCTCCGGCTCCCGGAGCCGAAGAAGCGGCTTCTTCGCGCAAAGACGATTGTACCGCTCACAGTGCTCTCTTAGCGCCGCTTCTGCCGAAAGAAGCCCGGCAGCGGCTCTTAGCTTCGGAGAGCATCGTACCTTCCAATTCAATTTTTTCAGCTCCACAAACCAAATGGTATACTTGCAGCAGTAGGGCGGGACGTTGAATTGGACTTTCTCCTTTTAGAGAGAAGCTAATGAAAAAGTTTCACCGGAATCAGAGCAGGCTGTAAAACAAGAAAAGTGTCATGGAAATAAGCCAGCCTTATCCTCTTAGCCTTGCTTGTTGTGATCGGCCAATAAAGAAATGTGTCAACTCGGTGTTCCTGGGTATCATATCAGTAACAGGTACTTCAGCTGCTGTTCTTCTCTCCTGAAGTTAAGAACAGAATCCAAGGAATTGTGATTCCATGGTCTCAATTCACTCAATATGGTGCCGAAAAGGGAGTGGAAGGGGCACGGGTCAATTAACTTGAATGGCCTATGTAAATCAGCGGCCACTGTTTTTCTGAAGGCTTCAACAGGTTAGTTGCCTATGTTCTTCTTGGAATTGTTTTAATCTTTGGTCATGTTTTTCTTGGGATTCTTTTACCCTTTTCCCATTAGTGCAGCCTTTGCTCTCAAGGCTTTGCTGACATTTCCAGTATCTCGGTAGCCTGGAAAAGTGTTGTCTTGATTGATCACATCTTTATTCCCTTCCAAGGGTTGTTTTCCTCAAGTCTCAGTTTGGCTGGTTTTCTGCTAGTTGATTGTCAGAGGGCAGCAGGTGTTTTGTAAGAGCAAGTACACAATGCCATAGCTTGCTTTTCTTTGGATTTGGCCTGTCTAGAAAATGGAATGACTGAACATCTCTGGGAGGCTTTTCTCTCCCCATTAGGTTTCACTGGAAGGAGGGCAGATGCAAATCGTCTACCTAAAGTCTTGGCACGGAAGAAAGTAGTGGTTTGCTGCTGCATAGAGCTAGAAGCTTACAAAAGGAAGGCCTTGGGCTGAGGCCCATTACTTTGGCTAAGTAGAAAAGGACTGTGGCAAGGTGAGGCAGCTGACTTCGAGGTAGATCCACAAGTTCTAGAAGCGTCGTGTGTTCACAGCGTGGTGCATGGTGGTTGGCTGAATTGTGTTTGTTATGGCTTAAAGCTATGGAAATGAGAAAGGCCTGAGTGTTTCAAAAGCCTGGTTTTTGCAAGAAAGCAGCTCTCCTTTGCATCTGCCTGGGGACTCTGCATCACCACGGACCCTCACTGCCACTTTGCCAAGGAGATGATCAGTAGGAATGTTGCAGAGCTGCTGTGTGCATCTGAATGGAATGGCAGAGAACGAAGCGCTGGACGTTTCTGGCTTCAGTACAATGCTGCTGCATTGGTGCCAGTTTAGTTGGTTTTTCCATCAGTGGCCTTTCTGTCTAGAAGTACACTGCCCAGAGTATTGGATGCCTTTTCCTTCCTGTTGTTTTCATACCTTCCTTCAGTTGAAAGGATGATACAACCTTGACATTTTGAAGATCCCTGTTAGGAAGCACTATGCCAGAGGAGTCATCGCTCCCTTTTCTTCTGCCTCCTTTGTCATTTTCAGAGACTCATTTCAAATTTCTGCTCATGTCAAGAAGAATACTGAGACTACTTAGCAGGGCTGACGCTCTCAGCTGCTTTCCTCTTTCCTACTGCTTCATACTGGATGTGACTTCAAGGCCTCGTTTTGTCATCTGCATTTTGCCGTCATCCAAAGCTAAATATTCCAGGCCTGTGAACACAAAAAGAACTCTTAGTCTTTTGCAAGAACTACCCCTAGGAGGATTTGTGTTCACTTTGATCTCTTCAGTGTTTCAGAAAAAAGGAGATTGTACTCTCTTCTTGTGTACTCTCTTCTTGTGCTCTCATTTCCCTCTCTCTGCCTTGCATGCCCCAGTTAATCTACTGGTGTGACTCATTTGGCATCATCTCACGGTGCAAATTCTGCATAGTTTCAAGTCCTTACAAATGCCAGTTGCCAAGGAGCCTATCTAAGCATTCAAGGGGCAAAGAATTGTAGGGCTGGCAAGTTCAGGTGCTGAAACTGTAAGTCATGCCATATCAAAGTGACAGAGCAAATCAATTGATCTAGGACTTTCAGCTGGACACCTCTGAGAATAGCTGCTTGTCAGCAATGACACAGCCATCTTCCTAGCTGGATTCCAGAGAGAGGAAAGGGACACCTTCAATGGTTAATATGTTTGGCATGAGAAAACAGCAAGAAATGTACCGCAAAATACTTGAGTCAGATCAAGTGCGTTTCTCTAGTGAGAATTTTGCACTTGTTCTTTCTTGTCTGTGCCTTTACTTTTCACAGAAGACAGGGGAGCATTTCATTAGTACTGTTCTTTTGTTTTCTTTTGTTGGCCTCCCTCTTTCCACCTGCAATTAACAAATTTGCCTTTCTTTACTGGCTTCTCTTTCTTTACTTCTACAAGTTGACATGAGGTCATCCAACCTTATCATCAATGTTCTCAGACAGTGGAGAGAAGTAGAAGGTACAGCTAAATGGATAAAAGAAACCCACAAAAACAGACAGGTTTTTACAGTCTTCTGTGAGAACATTAGGACACAAGATGTCCTTGAACTGAGTCATGCTCTATTGACTTAACTTTTAGTCCACTGGTTACTATTATTACACGTGTTTGGCCTTTAGTACAGAGCCTTGGAACTAATCCAGGCCAATACTTGGCTAATTTTGTTTTATTTCTAGTGAGGACTTTGTTTCTTAAGGAATAGTCCAGAGAAAGAGCGTCCACGGTACAGTTACAGGTCATAAATTCTGGTACAGTTTGTGCTGGTAATAGGTCTAGGAAAGAAAGGTTTGACATCTTTTTTGACTTTCAAATGGAACCATGATTTGAAAAACCTAAGAGTTGCAGCTCCCCCCCCCACCCCACACCCCAAGTACTTCTCTTTGCAATATTACTCAGGGATTACACATCAAAGCCCACCCTGTAAAATACGTTGCAGATACTTTGCAAGAAGTGCAGCTTAGCAGCTAGAGATGATAACGTGGCTTAAATAACATGGTCTAAATATGTCTGTCTACGCAGACATACTCAACAAAGGTTACGATGGCTTAGCTCCTGTGCTCAAGTGAACGTGCATTTTAGAACTTCCCAAGAAGGTGAATTCAACCTCCTTCATTGCTCTCTGCTGGAGTCCCAAGAGAATTTCAGTCTGCTTTTTGTCATTTACAGCTGTCACTGCTTAGCTCTTGAACATGAGACTCCCTCATGACTGATGAAAGTTGTCTAGTTAAGAGTGGCTGAAAGACATGGTCTTGCTCTAGAAGGAGATGAGAAGGTTTCTGCAGTCTTTGTCATCTCTACTGCTTGTGATTTCTAGACAAAACCAGTGGGAAGTTTTCTGAAGGCAGTCCAGAAGCTGGCAATATGGACAGCTTACAGCCCAACACTTGCTGCAGTGCAACCATGGTGACACCAGAAAGGACTTCAAAAATTTAAAAGGGCAAACAAAGCAGTTGGAAGGAAAAGAACATGAACCATTATTCCATTTTTCTCATCTATCTTTCTTTAAATCATCATTTTCGTGCAGTTTGGCGGCTTGCGTTGGTATCCCACCAAAGGAATCTGAGACAGAGTAAGCTTTTGAATGGAGTAGAAGTGAGAAACGCAGGCCAAGTTGCCTTTTTTGCCATCAAATACCAGTTAGGCTTGAACTACCCTCTGCTTAAGGTGCTTAGCTTACACTAAGAATTGATGAGCACATTTTGATGGGAGCAAATTTTACTGTCATGATGACTGAGTAAATTTTGCTGTCACTCAGAATTTTACTGTCGTCTGAATAGCAATGTTTGTGTCCAAATAGTATTTTGTCTCCTGTATCTGCAGCAGGTAAGCCTTTTGCTGTCAGCAGTGTTGCTTAACCTTTCATGTCATATCCCTCTTCACATCCATCTTCTGCTTAAGGCTTATTAATCTACTTTAGAATTGGCAGGTGGAATAAGACTACTTTTCCTTTTTGAAAGCTCATGTCATTTGACCTACTTACAGCAAATAATTCATTAATTGCAAGTCCCCAGCTAGCATCTTTTCGGCATATTCTAACCTTCTGAAGAAGTAACAAAAGCACTCTCCAATACTTGACTTTCATATCACAGTGGGAACGCTGGTCCTGTTTGCAAGAAACAATCATGGGTATGGTAAAACAAAAGGAGGGCTTAGAGTTTTCTCTGTTAACCTATAGTGAGCTTGGATTTTGCAATATGCATGAAGTTAATTAACACTGTTATATAAAGTGGCTGATTTAATCAATAAATTGGAGTCAATGCTGATAAACGACAAGGTGGGTTGGCTTCCCTTCGCTTTCAACACAGTGCCAATTCGGGCTGGTTTGATAGGACTAAGTGGCTGCTGCAATCTGCCATCCAGAAGCGGGGCAGGTGAGTTTTGTTTGCAAGGGAAAAGGGCCATGGTTTGTGTTTGGGGGCCTGTGACTGAGAGTGCCGGCTGACTCCTGAAATTCTTTGATATGCAGGATGATTCCCAGACGCAAGGTGGAAATGCTGCCAAGTCGGGCTGGATTGAAATTACCCAGGGACTCCTGCAATCTGCCATCGAGAAGCAGGGCAGGTGAGTGTTGTTTGCCAGGGAAAAGGGCTGTGGATTGTGTTTGGGGGCCTGTGGCTGGGAGAGGTCGGCTGGTTCCTGAAAATCCACGATCCGCAGGATGTTTCTCAGACCCAAGGTAGCAACATTGCCAAGTCGGGCTGGTTTGATAGTACCAAGTTGCTCCTGCAATGTGCCATGCAGAAGCAGGGCAGGTGACTTTTCTTTGCCAGGGAAAAGGGCCGAGGTTTGTGTTTGGGGGCCTGTGGCCAAGAGTGTCTTGCTGGCTCCTGAAAATCCATGATATGCAGGATGGTTCCCAGACCCAAGGTGGCACCAGTGCCAAGTCGGGCTGGTTTGATATTACCAAGTGGCTCCTGCAATGTGCCATGCAGAAGCGGGGCAGGTGAGTTTTTTTGGCCAGGTAAGAGGGCCGAGGTCTGTGTTTAAGGGCCTGTGGCTGGGAGTGGCCGGCTGGCTCCTGAAAATCCACGATACGCAGGATGGTTCCCAGACCCAAGGTGGCACCAGTGCCAAGTCGGGCTGGTTTGATAGTACCAAGTGGCTCCTGCAATCTGCCATGATCACATGAAGAAATACTTTCTGGCGTCCGTACTGGGCCATGTGCTCTTTCTTCTCTCAACTTCTCCATCACCTCTCATCTGTTTCACATGCGCTATCTTCAAGGTCCACAGGCTACTTTTCACAGCATCTTCAGGCCTGATGCAGTAAGAATGATGAATAGAACAGAGTTGGGTCTATTTTCCAGTTTGGATAAAATGCTTTCTGCACACAAATCCAAGGAGAAGGTGCTGCCCCGATGCCCAGAAAAACTTTCACTCCTGCTAGTGTTCTACGTCAACCACAACTTAGTCTGAAAGAAAAGCTTTTTCTCTGAGAGCATCTGAGAGGTTTGCACGAAGCACTGATATCTGACATATGCAATTTTGAATAGGAGAGGAAAAAGAAAATGGCAAGAAGTTTTTAATTTTAGTGGTTTCAATTTTAATTTCCGTGCACTTTTTCAAAACTTGTCAGCTCAAATGCCCATCAACATCTTTTAGTCATCTGTAAGTCAGTATTCATCTAAAATGTGCTTCAAATCAAAAGAATTTCAAATTTGCACTCCAAGTTTCTATGCCTAGATTTATGATTTCCTACACATATTAGATGAAAGGAAGGCCTTTTTTACTGTGGGAGTGCTGGAACACTGGGACAGGTTGCCCAGAGAAGTTGTGGGTGTCCCATCCCTGAAAGTATTCAAGGTCAGCTTGGACGGGGCTTGGAGCAGCAACAAAGGAGAAGCTTGATGGTAGAGAAACAAAGTTGGACTATAGAAGAAACTGGGATTGAAGTATAGGAGCAAGTTTTCTCTCAGCTCTTGGGGTAAATTCAAAGTTGTACAAAATGACATTTATCTGTGATTTTCACTACTGTAACAGAAAGGTTCATGAAAACTGTACAGAAGATAGCAAATTTTAAAAGAGATAAGAATTACAGCATAAAATCCATGGGACGGGTTACAACATGAGACACTCTCTAAGAGAAAATCTCTGTGTTTCAGCACTTCATCATGGTAAGATTTCATGAAGTGCCAAAGAAGGCGGCAAAATATCATTCGGGACATTATTTACTGGAGTTCAGCCTGGCCATTAGTAGGAACTGGGTTTGACCACATCATGTAGATATACCACACACACTTTCCCTTCACTGAAAAATGACTGTTTACAACGAAGAAGCAATTGACGATCAAAATTGATTGAAAGCATCTTAAACATGTCAAGTATTTCATTGTAGATGATCTGTGATCCAAATGCTTCTTCCACCTTCGAGAGGGACAGAACAATTCTTCCATATCATGATGGTTTCAAATTGTATCAACCAATGTTTTCTGCTGAAAAGATAGCATCTATTTTTTTCTATTTTTGGAAGAAAATATTCCTAGACATACAACAGGTGAGAACTAAGTAATTTTAAAGAAGCAAATGACATGAAAATATTCTGTAAATAGAATGAAATGAAAAGCTGTGTTTTAAATAGGAGCTAAATATGAAACAGAATTTCTGTACCAGGCATTTGAATTACTGCACCAGCTCTTTTGCCCATCAAGAGAGGCATTGAGCATTTCAGTCTTTTCCAAGGTGTTCATGATCTGCTATGCTGATCTCTGTGTGTGCCTAGGTGTGTGTGGAAGGGGGGGCATGTGAAGGGGAGTGTGTATGTTTGCTTTACAATTGTTGTGGCAGATTCATGCCTCAGCTCCACATTTTGTTTTAGAAAGGTCACACAGAGTGGATATGAAGTTTCCTATCAACAAGAGATCAATTCCCAAATCATCCATTTGACTCTACCTTATAAATCATGTGCTTTGTTGCATATTTTATCAAATCTACTTTCAAGCCAGATGGAGGCAGGAGGATGTGGGAATCCCTCCACCATCTTGCAACTTTTATGCAAGTAAGTTTTCAAGAAAATCATCATTTCTCTTGGAAATATGTCTGGAACAGGCATGATGGTAGTGTCAACCTGTTGGAGTTTTTGTTGCTGGAAGAAGTTGTACAAAAGGATTGGTTTTTACATTGACCGGTTACTGAATCAAGCGCAGGAATACATTGGAAATCCAACTGGGGCCTCCTTTTCCCAGCAGACCACTTCTAGAACGAGCTTGTACAATGAAGCTGACGCTTCTGCTCTCTTTTTGTTTCTTTCCTATTTTTCTTGGCTTCTTTGCCACTCTCTAGACAATTTGTGAACTCTTTTCCCAACTCAGATGGTTTCAATAGTCTGATTGTGATCACACATTTTTACAAGGAATTCTTAAAATCTTTCCTCGAGTTAAGAAAGTCAAGGACTTAGGTCTTTTTCTTCCCTTATAATATTGCAATGAAATTGATAACTAAAGACCAACTCTTTCTTTTTGTTTTTAACCCAAGTAGATAATTCCCATCCATTCATCCATTTGGTGGACCAATAGTTGCCATGCTGATGGAAGTTGTCACTTCTTAACAATAGACATTCTGTGACTATGTTGACAGCACTTTGGGTGAAGATCCTAACTGGTCTTGGATACACATAGGGAGAAATTTGCTCAGCCAGTGTCAGTCTTAAGCATGCGTATCAGAAGATCTTTCTAGAGCTGGGAATTTTCCCATGAAAGGGATTCAGTTAGGGAAGAGACACTCGTCCCAGAGTTTTACATTCTTCTTGAACACTGCTTAAGGAACTTAGATGCCGTGTCCATTTGGATCTCTGTCTTCACAGAACTTTGTCATGCAAGTGCTTGAAATGCATCTTGAAGAGAATTCACTAGCACAGAATGAATGAGAGTGGAAGGGGTTGGTGGGGCTAACCAGGCCCAATCCCCCTGCCTAAACCAGGATACCTAGAGCCTCTTGCCCAGGATTCTATCTGGGTGTACTTTTAATGTCTTCAAAGATCCAGGCTCCACAATCTTTCTGGGCAGTCTGTGCCGTGGTTCAGTCACCCTCACAGTAAAGAATCATTTGCTGATGGTCAATGGCAATCTCCTGTATTTCAGAGAGTGCCCACTGCCTCTTGTTTTTTTCACTCAGCATCACTGAAAAGACACTGGTTCCCTCCCCTTTGCACTATTGCTTCCATATGGATGCGTGCTGCCATGTAGAGATATGTCAAAAACCTCCCTGAAGCCCAGGCAGATAATATTCCCTTCATCTACCAGTCAAGTTGATTCATCAGAGGAGTTTAAAGTGATGTTCAGCATGAAATTCCCCTGAAAAATCATGCTAACTACGTTATTTTGTCGTCTTGCATGTGGCTGGCAAGGTTTTCCAGGAAGAGCTGCTTCATCAACTTCCTGGGGATAAAAAGGAAGCTGGCTGGTTTCTACTATTCCGAGTCCTCCTAATTGCCTTTTATAGAGATGGGTGTCATTTGCTCTCATCCAGTCTTTAGCCTCTCTTGTCGTCTACATCTTAGCAAAAAGCTTTTCCACTACATGTTCATGTGATTGGAAACGTCAGGAAAGTGTAAGGTACTGTTTTCTATCAGTTGGCAAGCTGCGCACACAATCCCAGTGTTGTACAGCTTCCTTCTTCACCTTTCCGATGCTGCCGCTCTCTCCGGCTCCCGGAGCCGAAGAAGCGGCTTCTTCGCGCAAAGACGACTGTGCCGCTCACAGTGCTCTCTTAGCGCGGCTTCTGCCGAAAGAAGCCCGGGAGCGGCTCTTAGCTCCGGAGAGCATCGTACCTTCGTCTTTAGCGTCTTTTGTGGTCTACATCCTAGCAGAAAGCTTTTCCACTCTGTCTGGCAAGGAAAACCTGCGGGAGCACAGAAAACATCTCCCATCGTCTTCTGGACGTTGCACGGAGGTCTGCCAAGTGTTTGGCATGAAGGAAAGAAAAGTTGTCCAAAACAGCTTCCAATCGAAGATTCGTGTGATTGGAAACGTCAGGAAAGTGTAAGGTACTGTTTTCTATCAGTTGGCAAGCTGCGCACACAATCCCAGTGTTGTACAGCTTCCTTCTTCACCTTTCCGATGCTGCCGCTCTCTCCGGCTCCCGGAGCCGAAGAAGCGGCTTCTTCGCGCAAAGATGATTGTGCCGGTCACAGTGCTCTCTTAGCGCAGCTTGTGCCGAAAGAAGCCCGGGAGCGGCTCTTAGCTCCGGAGAGCATCGTACCTTCGTCTTTAGCGTCTTTTGTGGTCTACATCCTAGCAGAAAGCTTTTCCACTCTGTCTGGCAAGGAAAACCTGCGGGAGCACAGAAAACATCTCCCATCGTGTTCTGGACGTTGCACGGAGGTCTGCCAAGTGTTTGGCATGAAGGAAAGAAAAGTTGTCCAAAACAGCTTCCAATCGAAGATTCATGTGATTGGAAAAGTCAGGAAAGTGTAAGGTACTGTTTTCTATCAGTTGGCAAGCTGCGCACACAATCCCAGTGTTGTACAGCTTCCTTCTTCACCTTTCCGATGCTGCCGCTCTCTCCGGCTCCCGGAGCCGAAGAAGCGGCTTCTTCGCGCAAAGACGATTGTACCGCTCACAGTGCTCTCTTAGCGCCGCTTCTGCCGAAAGAAGCCCGGGAGCGGCTCTTAGCTCCGGAGAGCATCGTACCTTCCAATTCAATTTTTTCAGCTCCACAAACCAAATGGTATACTTGCAGCAGTAGGGCGGGACGTTGAATTGGACTTTCTCCTTTTAGAGAGAAGCTAATGAAAAAGTTTCACCAGAATCAGAGCAGGCTGTAAAACAAGAAAAGTGTCATGGAAATAGGCCAGCCTTATCCTCTTAGCCTTGCTTGTTGTGATCGGCCAATAAAGAAATGTGTCAACTCGGTGTTCCTGGGTATCATATCAGTAACAGGTACTTCAGCTGCTGTTCTTCTCTCCTGAAGTTAAGAACAGAATCCAAGGAATTGTGATTCCATGGTCTCAATTCACTCAATATGGTGCCGAAAAGGGAGTGGAAGGGGCACGGGTCAATTAACTTGAATGGCCTATGTAAATCAGCGGCCACTGTTTTTCTGAAGGCTTCAACAGGTTAGTTGCCTATGTTCTTCTTGGAATTGTTTTAATCTTTGGTCATGTTTTTCTTGGGATTCTTTTACCCTTTTCCCATTAGTGCAGCCTTTGCTCTCAAGGCTTTGCTGACATTTCCAGTATCTCGGTAGGCTGGAAAAGTGTTGTCTTGATTGATCACATCATTATTCCCTTCCAAGGGTTGTTTTCCTCAAGTCTCAGTTTGGCTGGTTTTCTGCTAGTTGATTGTCAGAGGGCAGCAGGTGTTTTGTAAGAGCAAGTACACAATGCCATAGCTTGCTTTTCTTTGGATTTGGCCTGTCTAGAAAATGGAATGACTGAACATCTCTGGGAGGCTTTTCTCTCCCCATTAGGTTTCACTGGAAGGAGGGCAGATGCAAATCGTCTACCTAAAGTCTTGGCACGGAAGAAAGTAGTGGTTTGCTGCTGCATAGAGCTAGAAGCTTACAAAAGGAAGGCCTTGGGCTGAGGCCCATTACTTTGGCTAAGTAGAAAAGGACTGTGGCAAGGTGAGGCAGCTGACTTCGAGGTAGATCCACAAGTTCTAGAAGCGTCGTGTGTTCACAGCGTGGTGCATGGTGGTTGGCTGAATTGTGTTTGTTATGGCTTAAAGCTATGGAAATGAGAAAGGCCTGAGTGTTTCAAAAGCCTGGTTTTTGCAAGAAAGCAGCTCTCCTTTGCATCTGCCTGGGGACTCTGCATCACCACGGACCCTCACTGCCACTTTGCCAAGGAGATGATCAGTAGGAATGTTGCAGAGCTGCTGTGTGCATCTGAATGGAATGGCAGAGAACGAAGCGCTGGACGTTTCTGGCTTCAGTACAATGCTGCTGCATTGGTGCCAGTTTAGTTGGTTTTTCCATCAGTGGCCTTTCTGTCTAGAAGTACACTGCCCAGAGTATTGGATGCCTTTTCCTTCCTGTTGTTTTCATACCTTCCTTCAGTTGAAAGGATGATACAACCTTGACATTTTGAAGATCCCTGTTAGGAAGCACTATGCCAGAGGAGTCATCGCTCCCTTTTCTTCTGCCTCCTTTGTCATTTTCAGAGACTCATTTCAAATTTCTGCTCATGTCAAGAAGAATACTGAGACTACTTAGCAGGGCTGACGCTCTCAGCTGCTTTCCTCTTTCCTACTGCTTCATACTGGATGTGACTTCAAGGCCTCGTTTTGTCATCTGCATTTTGCCGTCATCCAAAGCTAAATATTCCAGGCCTGTGAACACAAAAAGAACTCTTAGTCTTTTGCAAGAACTACCCCTAGGAGGATTTGTGTTCACTTTGATCTCTTCAGTGTTTCAGAAAAAAGGAGATTGTACTCTCTTCTTGTGTACTCTCTTCTTGTGCTCTCATTTCCCTCTCTCTGCCTTGCATGCCCCAGTTAATCTACTGGTGTGACTCATTTGGCATCATCTCACGGTGCAAATTCTGCATAGTTTCAAGTCCTTACAAATGCCAGTTGCCAAGGAGCCTATCTAAGCATTCAAGGGGCAAAGAATTGTAGGGCTGGCAAGTTCAGGTGCTGAAACTGTAAGTCATGCCATATCAAAGTGACAGAGCAAATCAATTGATCTAGGACTTTCAGCTGGACACCTCTGAGAATAGCTGCTTGTCAGCAATGACACAGCCATCTTCCTAGCTGGATTCCAGAGAGAGGAAAGGGACACCTTCAATGGTTAATATGTTTGGCATGAGAAAACAGCAAGAAATGTACCGCAAAATACTTGAGTCAGATCAAGTGCGTTTCTCTAGTGAGAATTTTGCACTTGTTCTTTCTTGTCTGTGCCTTTACTTTTCACAGAAGACAGGGGAGCATTTCATTAGTACTGTTCTTTTGTTTTCTTTTGTTGGCCTCCCTCTTTCCACCTGCAATTAACAAATTTGCCTTTCTTTACTGGCTTCTCTTTCTTTACTTCTACAAGTTGACATGAGGTCATCCAACCTTATCATCAATGTTCTCAGACAGTGGAGAGAAGTAGAAGGTACAGCTAAATGGATAAAAGAAACCCACAAAAACAGACAGGTTTTTACAGTCTTCTGTGAGAACATTAGGACACAAGATGTCTTTGAACTGAGTCATGCTCTATTGACTTAACTTTTAGTCCACTGGTTACTATTATTACACGTGTTTGGCCTTTAGTACAGAGCCTTGGAACTAATCCAGGCCAATACTTGGCTAATTTTGTTTTATTTCTAGTGAGGACTTTGTTTCTTAAGGAATAGTCCAGAGAAAGAGCGTCCACGGTACAGTTACAGGTCATAAATTCTGGTACAGTTTGTGCTGGTAATAGGTCTAGGAAAGAAAGGTTTGACATCTTTTTTGACTTTCAAATGGAACCATGATTTGAAAAACCTAAGAGTTGCAGCTCCCCCCCCCACCCCACACCCCAAGTACTTCTCTTTGCAATATTACTCAGGGATTACACATCAAAGCCCACCCTGTAAAATACGTTGCAGATACTTTGCAAGAAGTGCAGCTTAGCAGCTAGAGATGATAACGTGGCTTAAATAACATGGTCTAAATATGTCTGTCTACGCAGACATACTCAACAAAGGTTACGATGGCTTAGCTCCTGTGCTCAAGTGAACGTGCATTTTAGAACTTCCCAAGAAGGTGAATTCAACCTCCTTCATTGCTCTCTGCTGGAGTCCCAAGAGAATTTCAGTCTGCTTTTTGTCATTTACAGCTGTCACTGCTTAGCTCTTGAACATGAGACTCCCTCATGACTGATGAAAGTTGTCTAGTTAAGAGTGGCTGAAAGACATGGTCTTGCTCTAGAAGGAGATGAGAAGGTTTCTGCAGTCTTTGTCATCTCTACTGCTTGTGATTTCTAGACAAAACCAGTGGGAAGTTTTCTGAAGGCAGTCCAGAAGCTGGCAATATGGACAGCTTACAGCCCAACACTTGCTGCAGTGCAACCATGGTGACACCAGAAAGGACTTCAAAAATTTAAAAGGGCAAACAAAGCAGTTGGAAGGAAAAGAACATGAACCATTATTCCATTTTTCTCATCTATCTTTCTTTAAATCATCATTTTCGTGCAGTTTGGCGGCTTGCGTTGGTATCCCACCAAAGGAATCTGAGACAGAGTAAGCTTTTGAATGGAGTAGAAGTGAGAAACGCAGGCCAAGTTGCCTTTTTTGCCATCAAATACCAGTTAGGCTTGAACTACCCTCTGCTTAAGGTGCTTAGCTTACACTAAGAATTGATGAGCACATTTTGATGGGAGCAAATTTTACTGTCATGATGACTGAGTAAATTTTGCTGTCACTCAGAATTTTACTGTCGTCTGAATAGCAATGTTTGTGTCCAAATAGTATTTTGTCTCCTGTATCTGCAGCAGGTAAGCCTTTTGCTGTCAGCAGTGTTGCTTAAGCTTTCATGTCATATCCCTCTTCACATCCATCTTCTGCTTAAGGCTTATTAATCTACTTTAGAATTGGCAGGTGGAATAAGACTACTTTTCCTTTTTGAAAGCTCATGTCATTTGACCTACTTACAGCAAATAATTCATTAATTGCAAGTCCCCAGCTAGCATCTTTTCGGCATATTCTAACCTTCTGAAGAAGTAACAAAAGCACTCTCCAATACTTGACTTTCATATCACAGTGGGAACGCTGGTCCTGTTTGCAAGAAACAATCATGGGTATGGTAAAACAAAAGGAGGGCTTAGAGTTTTCTCTGTTAACCTATAGTGAGCTTGGATTTTGCAATATGCATGAAGTTAATTAACACTGTTATATAAAGTGGCTGATTTAATCAATAAATTGGAGTCAATGCTGATAAACGACAAGGTGGGTTGGCTTCCCTTCGCTTTCAACACAGTGCCAATTCGGGCTGGTTTGATAGGACTAAGTGGCTGCTGCAATCTGCCATCCAGAAGCGGGGCAGGTGAGTTTTGTTTGCAAGGGAAAAGGGCCATGGTTTGTGTTTGGGGGCCTGTGACTGAGAGTGCCGGCTGACTCCTGAAATTCTTTGATATGCAGGATGATTCCCAGACGCAAGGTGGAAATGCTGCCAAGTCGGGCTGGATTGAAATTACCCAGGGACTCCTGCAATCTGCCATCGAGAAGCAGGGCAGGTGAGTGTTGTTTGCCAGGGAAAAGGGCTGTGGATTGTGTTTGGGGGCCTGTGGCTGGGAGAGGTCGGCTGGTTCCTGAAAATCCACGATCCGCAGGATGTTTCTCAGACCCAAGGTAGCAACATTGCCAAGTCGGGCTGGTTTGATAGTACCAAGTTGCTCCTGCAATCTGCCATGCAGAAGCAGGGCAGGTGACTTTTCTTTGCCAGGGAAAAGGGCCGAGGTTTGTGTTTGGGGGCCTGTGGCCAAGAGTGTCTTGCTGGCTCCTGAAAATCCATGATATGCAGGATGGTTCCCAGACCCAAGGTGGCACCAGTGCCAAGTCGGGCTGGTTTGATATTACCAAGTGGCTCCTGCAATGTGCCATGCAGAAGCGGGGCAGGTGAGTTTTTTTGGCCAGGTAAGAGGGCCGAGGTCTGTGTTTAAGGGCCTGTGGCTGGGAGTGGCCGGCTGGCTCCTGAAAATCCACGATACGCAGGATGGTTCCCAGACCCAAGGTGGCACCAGTGCCAAGTCGGGCTGGTTTGATAGTACCAAGTGGCTCCTGCAATCTGCCATGATCACATGAAGAAATACTTTCTGGCGTCCGTACTGGGCCATGTGCTCTTTCTTCTCTCAACTTCTCCATCACCTCTCATCTGTTTCACATGCGCTATCTTCAAGGTCCACAGGCTACTTTTCACAGCATCTTCAGGCCTGATGCAGTAAGAATGATGAATAGAACAGAGTTGGGTCTATTTTCCAGTTTGGATAAAATGCTTTCTGCACACAAATCCAAGGAGAAGGTGCTGCCCCGATGCCCAGAAAAACTTTCACTCCTGCTAGTGTTCTACGTCAACCACAACTTAGTCTGAAAGAAAAGCTTTTTCTCTGAGAGCATCTGAGAGGTTTGCACGAAGCACTGATATCTGACATATGCAATTTTGAATAGGAGAGGAAAAAGAAAATGGCAAGAAGTTTTTAATTTTAGTGGTTTCAATTTTAATTTCCGTGCACTTTTTCAAAACTTGTCAGCTCAAATGCCCATCAACATCTTTTAGTCATCTGTAAGTCAGTATTCATCTAAAATGTGCTTCAAATCAAAAGAATTTCAAATTTGCACTCCAAGTTTCTATGCCTAGATTTATGATTTCCTACACATATTAGATGAAAGGAAGGCCTTTTTTACTGTGGGAGTGCTGGAACACTGGGACAGGTTGCCCAGAGAAGTTGTGGGTGTCCCATCCCTGAAAGTATTCAAGGTCAGCTTGGACGGGGCTTGGAGCAGCAACAAAGGAGAAGCTTGATGGTAGAGAAACAAAGTTGGACTATAGAAGAAACTGGGATTGAAGTATAGGAGCAAGTTTTCTCTCAGCTCTTGGGGTAAATTCAAAGTTGTACAAAATGACATTTATCTGTGATTTTCACTACTGTAACAGAAAGGTTCATGAAAACTGTACAGAAGATAGCAAATTTTAAAAGAGATAAGAATTACAGCATAAAATCCATGGGACGGGTTACAACATGAGACACTCTCTAAGAGAAAATCTCTGTGTTTCAGCACTTCATCATGGTAAGATTTCATGAAGTGCCAAAGAAGGCGGCAAAATATCATTCGGGACATTATTTACTGGAGTTCAGCCTGGCCATTAGTAGGAACTGGGTTTGACCACATCATGTAGATATACCACACACACTTTCCCTTCACTGAAAAATGACTGTTTACAACGAAGAAGCAATTGACGATCAAAATTGATTGAAAGCATCTTAAACATGTCAAGTATTTCATTGTAGATGATCTGTGATCCAAATGCTTCTTCCACCTTCGAGAGGGACAGAACAATTCTTCCATATCATGATGGTTTCAAATTGTATCAACCAATGTTTTCTGCTGAAAAGATAGCATCTATTTTTTTCTATTTTTGGAAGAAAATATTCCTAGACATACAACAGGTGAGAACTAAGTAATTTTAAAGAAGCAAATGACATGAAAATATTCTGTAAATAGAATGAAATGAAAAGCTGTGTTTTAAATAGGAGCTAAATATGAAACAGAATTTCTGTACCAGGCATTTGAATTACTGCACCAGCTCTTTTGCCCATCAAGAGAGGCATTGAGCATTTCAGTCTTTTCCAAGGTGTTCATGATCTGCTATGCTGATCTCTGTGTGTGCCTAGGTGTGTGTGGAAGGGGGGGCATGTGAAGGGGAGTGTGTATGTTTGCTTTACAATTGTTGTGGCAGATTCATGCCTCAGCTCCACATTTTGTTTTAGAAAGGTCACACAGAGTGGATATGAAGTTTCCTATCAACAAGAGATCAATTCCCAAATCATCCATTTGACTCTACCTTATAAATCATGTGCTTTGTTGCATATTTTATCAAATCTACTTTCAAGCCAGATGGAGGCAGGAGGATGTGGGAATCCCTCCACCATCTTGCAACTTTTATGCAAGTAAGTTTTCAAGAAAATCATCATTTCTCTTGGAAATATGTCTGGAACAGGCATGATGGTAGTGTCAACCTGTTGGAGTTTTTGTTGCTGGAAGAAGTTGTACAAAAGGATTGGTTTTTACATTGACCGGTTACTGAATCAAGCGCAGGAATACATTGGAAATCCAACTGGGGCCTCCTTTTCCCAGCAGACCACTTCTAGAACGAGCTTGTACAATGAAGCTGACGCTTCTGCTCTCTTTTTGTTTCTTTCCTATTTTTCTTGGCTTCTTTGCCACTCTCTAGACAATTTGTGAACTCTTTTCCCAACTCAGATGGTTTCAATAGTCTGATTGTGATCACACATTTTTACAAGGAATTCTTAAAATCTTTCCTCGAGTTAAGAAAGTCAAGGACTTAGGTCTTTTTCTTCCCTTATAATATTGCAATGAAATTGATAACTAAAGACCAACTCTTTCTTTTTGTTTTTAACCCAAGTAGATAATTCCCATCCATTCATCCATTTGGTGGACCAATAGTTGCCATGCTGATGGAAGTTGTCACTTCTTAACAATAGACATTCTGTGACTATGTTGACAGCACTTTGGGTGAAGATCCTAACTGGTCTTGGATACACATAGGGAGAAATTTGCTCAGCCAGTGTCAGTCTTAAGCATGCGTATCAGAAGATCTTTCTAGAGCTGGGAATTTTCCCATGAAAGGGATTCAGTTAGGGAAGAGACACTCGTCCCAGAGTTTTACATTCTTCTTGAACACTGCTTAAGGAACTTAGATGCCGTGTCCATTTGGATCTCTGTCTTCACAGAACTTTGTCATGCAAGTGCTTGAAATGCATCTTGAAGAGAATTCACTAGCACAGAATGAATGAGAGTGGAAGGGGTTGGTGGGGCTAACCAGGCCCAATCCCCCTGCCTAAACCAGGATACCTAGAGCCTCTTGCCCAGGATTCTATCTGGGTGTACTTTTAATGTCTTCAAAGATCCAGGCTCCACAATCTTTCTGGGCAGTCTGTGCCGTGGTTCAGTCACCCTCACAGTAAAGAATCATTTGCTGATGGTCAATGGCAATCTCCTGTATTTCAGAGAGTGCCCACTGCCTCTTGTTTTTTTCACTCAGCATCACTGAAAAGACACTGGTTCCCTCCCCTTTGCACTATTGCTTCCATATGGATGCGTGCTGCCATGTAGAGATATGTCAAAAACCTCCCTGAAGCCCAGGCAGATAATATTCCCTTCATCTACCAGTCAAGTTGATTCATCAGAGGAGTTTAAAGTGATGTTCAGCATGAAATTCCCCTGAAAAATCATGCTAACTACGTTATTTTGTCGTCTTGCATGTGCCTGGCAAGGTTTTCCAGGAAGAGCTGCTTCATCAACTTCCTGGGGATAAAAAGGAAGCTGGCTGGTTTCTACTATTCCGAGTCCTCCTAATTGCCTTTTATAGAGATGGGTGTCATTTGCTCTCATCCAGTCTTTAGCCTCTCTTGTCGTCTACATCTTAGCAAAAAGCTTTTCCACTACATGTTCATGTGATTGGAAACGTCAGGAAAGTGTAAGGTACTGTTTTCTATCAGTTGGCAAGCTGCGCACACAATCCCAGTGTTGTACAGCTTCCTTCTTCACCTTTCCGATGCTGCCGCTCTCTCCGGCTCCCGGAGCCGAAGAAGCGGCTTCTTCGCGCAAAGACGACTGTGCCGCTCACAGTGCTCTCTTAGCGCGGCTTCTGCCGAAAGAAGCCCGGGAGCGGCTCTTAGCTCCGGAGAGCATCGTACCTTCGTCTTTAGCGTCTTTTGTGGTCTACATCCTAGCAGAAAGCTTTTCCACTCTGTCTGGCAAGGAAAACCTGCGGGAGCACAGAAAACATCTCCCATCGTCTTCTGGACGTTGCACGGAGGTCTGCCAAGTGTTTGGCATGAAGGAAAGAAAAGTTGTCCAAAACAGCTTCCAATCGAAGATTCGTGTGATTGGAAACGTCAGGAAAGTGTAAGGTACTGTTTTCTATCAGTTGGCAAGCTGCGCACACAATCCCAGTGTTGTACAGCTTCCTTCTTCACCTTTGCGATGCTGCCGCTCTCTCCGGCTCCCGGAGCCGAAGAAGCGGCTTCTTCGCGCAAAGACGATTGTACCGCTCACAGTGCTCTCTTAGCGCCGCTTCTGCCGAAAGAAGCCCGGGAGCGGCTCTTAGCTCCGGAGAGCATCGTACCTTCGTCTTTAGCGTCTTTTGTGGTCTACATCCTAGCAGAAAGCTTTTCCACTCTGTCTGGCAAGGAAAACCTGCGGGAGCACAGAAAACATCTCCCATCGTGTTCTGGACGTTGCACGGAGGTCTGCCAAGTGTTTGGCATGAAGGAAAGAAAAGTTGTCCAAAACAGCTTCCAATCGAAGATTCATGTGATTGGAAACGTCAGGAAAGTGTAAGGTACTGTTTTCTATCAGTTGGCAAGCTGCGCACACAATCCCAGTGTTGTACAGCTTCCTTCTTCACCTTTCCGATGCTGCCGCTCTCTCCGGCTCCCAGAGCCGAAGAAGCGGCTTCTTCGCGCAAAGACGATTGTACCGCTCACAGTGCTCTCTTAGCGCCGCTTCTGCCGAAAGAAGCCCGGCCGCGGCTCTTAGCTCCGGAGAGCATCGTACCTTCGTCTTTAGCGTCTTTTGTAGTCTACATCCTAGCAGAAAGCTTTTCCACTCTGTCTGGCAAGGAAAACCTGCGGGAGCACAGAAAACATCTCCCATCGTGTTCTGGACGTTGCACGGAGGTCTGCCAAGTGTTTGGCATGAAGGAAAGAAAAGTTGTCCAAAACAGCTTCCAATCGAAGATTCATGTGATTGGAAACGTCAGGAAAGTGTAAGGTACTGTTTTCTATCAGTTGGCAAGCTGCGCACACAATCCCAGTGTTGTACAGCTTCCTTCTTCACCTTTCCGATGCTGCCGCTCTCTCCGGCTCCCGGAGCCGAAGAAGCGGCTTCTTCGCGCAAAGACGATTGTGCCGGTCACAGTGCTCTCTTAGCGCGGCTTCTGCCGAAAGAAGCCCGGGAGCGGCTCTTAGCTCCGGAGAGCATCGTACCTTCGTCTTTAGCGTCTTTTGTGGTCTACATCCTAGCAGAAAGCTTTTCCACTCTGTCTGGCAAGGAAAACCTGCGGGAGCACAGAAAACATCTCCCATCGTGTTCTGGACGTTGCACGGAGGTCTGCCAAGTGTTTGGCATGAAGGAAAGAAAAGTTGTCCAAAACAGCTTCCAATTGAAGATTCATGTGATTGGAAACGTCAGGAAAGTGTAAGGTACTGTTTTCTATCAGTTGGCAAGCTGCGCACACAATCCCAGTGTTGTACAGCTTCCTTCTTCACCTTTCCGATGCTGCCGCTCTCTCCGGCTCCCGGAGCCGAAGAAGCGGCTTCTTCGCGCAAAGATGATTGTGCCGGTCACAGTGCTCTCTTAGCGCAGCTTGTGCCGAAAGAAGCCCGGGAGCGGCTCTTAGCTCCGGAGAGCATCGTACCTTCGTCTTTAGCGTCTTTTGTGGTCTACATCCTAGCAGAAAGCTTTTCCACTCTGTCTGGCAAGGAAAACCTGCGGGAGCACAGAAAACATCTCCCATCGTCTTCTGGACGTTGCACGGAGGTCTGCCAAGTGTTTGGCATGAAGGAAAGAAAAGTTGTCCAAAACAGCTTCCAATCGAAGATTCGTGTGATTGGAAAAGTCAGGAAAGTGTAAGGTACTGTTTTCTATCAGTTGGCAAGCTGCGCACACAATCCCAGTGTTGTACAGCTTCCTTCTTCACCTTTCCGATGCTGCCGCTCTCTCCGGCTCCCGGAGCCGAAGAAGCGGCTTCTTCGCGCAAAGACGATTGTACCGCTCACAGTGCTCTCTTAGCGCCGCTTCTGCCGAAAGAAGCCCGGCAGCGGCTCTTAGCTCCGGAGAGCATCGTACCTTCCAATTCAATTTTTTCAGCTCCACAAACCAAATGGTATACTTGCAGCAGTAGGGCGGGACGTTGAATTGGACTTTCTCCTTTTAGAGAGAAGCTAATGAAAAAGTTTCACCAGAATCAGAGCAGGCTGTAAAACAAGAAAAGTGTCATGGAAATAGGCCAGCCTTATCCTCTTAGCCTTGCTTGTTGTGATCGGCCAATAAACAAATGTGTCAACTCGGTGTTCCTGGGTATCATATCAGTAACAGGTACTTCAGCTGCTGTTCTTCTCTCCTGAAGTTAAGAACAGAATCCAAGGAATTGTGATTCCATGGTCTCAATTCACTCAATATGGTGCCGAAAAGGGAGTGGAAGGGGCACGGGTCAATTAACTTGAATGGCCTATGTAAATCAGCGGCCACTGTTTTTCTGAAGGCTTCAACAGGTTAGTTGCCTATGTTCTTCTTGGAATTGTTTTAATCTTTGGTCATGTTTTTCTTGGGATTCTTTTACCCTTTTCCCATTAGTGCAGCCTTTGCTCTCAAGGCTTTGCTGACATTTCCAGTATCTCGGTAGGCTGGAAAAGTGTTGTCTTGATTGATCACATCATTATTCCCTTCCAAGGGTTGTTTTCCTCAAGTCTCAGTTTGGCTGGTTTTCTGCTAGTTGATTGTCAGAGGGCAGCAGGTGTTTTGTAAGAGCAAGTACACAATGCCATAGCTTGCTTTTCTTTGGATTTGGCCTGTCTAGAAAATGGAATGACTGAACATCTCTGGGAGGCTTTTCTCTCCCCATTAGGTTTCACTGGAAGGAGGGCAGATGCAAATCGTCTACCTAAAGTCTTGGCACGGAAGAAAGTAGTGGTTTGCTGCTGCATAGAGCTAGAAGCTTACAAAAGGAAGGCCTTGGGCTGAGGCCCATTACTTTGGCTAAGTAGAAAAGGACTGTGGCAAGGTGAGGCAGCTGACTTCGAGGTAGATCCACAAGTTCTAGAAGCGTCGTGTGTTCACAGCGTGGTGCATGGTGGTTGGCTGAATTGTGTTTGTTATGGCTTAAAGCTATGGAAATGAGAAAGGCCTGAGTGTTTCAAAAGCCTGGTTTTTGCAAGAAAGCAGCTCTCCTTTGCATCTGCCTGGGGACTCTGCATCACCACGGACCCTCACTGCCACTTTGCCAAGGAGATGATCAGTAGGAATGTTGCAGAGCTGCTGTGTGCATCTGAATGGAATGGCAGAGAACGAAGCGCTGGACGTTTCTGGCTTCAGTACAATGCTGCTGCATTGGTGCCAGTTTAGTTGGTTTTTCCATCAGTGGCCTTTCTGTCTAGAAGTACACTGCCCAGAGTATTGGATGCCTTTTCCTTCCTGTTGTTTTCATACCTTCCTTCAGTTGAAAGGATGATACAACCTTGACATTTTGAAGATCCCTGTTAGGAAGCACTATGCCAGAGGAGTCATCGCTCCCTTTTCTTCTGCCTCCTTTGTCATTTTCAGAGACTCATTTCAAATTTCTGCTCATGTCAAGAAGAATACTGAGACTACTTAGCAGGGCTGACGCTCTCAGCTGCTTTCCTCTTTCCTACTGCTTCATACTGGATGTGACTTCAAGGCCTCGTTTTGTCATCTGCATTTTGCCGTCATCCAAAGCTAAATATTCCAGGCCTGTGAACACAAAAAGAACTCTTAGTCTTTTGCAAGAACTACCCCTAGGAGGATTTGTGTTCACTTTGATCTCTTCAGTGTTTCAGAAAAAAGGAGATTGTACTCTCTTCTTGTGTACTCTCTTCTTGTGCTCTCATTTCCCTCTCTCTGCCTTGCATGCCCCAGTTAATCTACTGGTGTGACTCATTTGGCATCATCTCACGGTGCAAATTCTGCATAGTTTCAAGTCCTTACAAATGCCAGTTGCCAAGGAGCCTATCTAAGCATTCAAGGGGCAAAGAATTGTAGGGCTGGCAAGTTCAGGTGCTGAAACTGTAAGTCATGCCATATCAAAGTGACAGAGCAAATCAATTGATCTAGGACTTTCAGCTGGACACCTCTGAGAATAGCTGCTTGTCAGCAATGACACAGCCATCTTCCTAGCTGGATTCCAGAGAGAGGAAAGGGACACCTTCAATGGTTAATATGTTTGGCATGAGAAAACAGCAAGAAATGTACCGCAAAATACTTGAGTCAGATCAAGTGCGTTTCTCTAGTGAGAATTTTGCACTTGTTCTTTCTTGTCTGTGCCTTTACTTTTCACAGAAGACAGGGGAGCATTTCATTAGTACTGTTCTTTTGTTTTCTTTTGTTGGCCTCCCTCTTTCCACCTGCAATTAACAAATTTGCCTTTCTTTACTGGCTTCTCTTTCTTTACTTCTACAAGTTGACATGAGGTCATCCAACCTTATCATCAATGTTCTCAGACAGTGGAGAGAAGTAGAAGGTACAGCTAAATGGATAAAAGAAACCCACAAAAACAGACAGGTTTTTACAGTCTTCTGTGAGAACATTAGGACACAAGATGTCCTTGAACTGAGTCATGCTCTATTGACTTAACTTTTAGTCCACTGGTTACTATTATTACACGTGTTTGGCCTTTAGTACAGAGCCTTGGAACTAATCCAGGCCAATACTTGGCTAATTTTGTTTTATTTCTAGTGAGGACTTTGTTTCTTAAGGAATAGTCCAGAGAAAGAGCGTCCACGGTACAGTTACAGGTCATAAATTCTGGTACAGTTTGTGCTGGTAATAGGTCTAGGAAAGAAAGGTTTGACATCTTTTTTGACTTTCAAATGGAACCATGATTTGAAAAACCTAAGAGTTGCAGCTCCCCCCCCCACCCCACACCCCAAGTACTTCTCTTTGCAATATTACTCAGGGATTACACATCAAAGCCCACCCTGTAAAATACGTTGCAGATACTTTGCAAGAAGTGCAGCTTAGCAGCTAGAGATGATAACGTGGCTTAAATAACATGGTCTAAATATGTCTGTCTACGCAGACATACTCAACAAAGGTTACGATGGCTTAGCTCCTGTGCTCAAGTGAACGTGCATTTTAGAACTTCCCAAGAAGGTGAATTCAACCTCCTTCATTGCTCTCTGCTGGAGTCCCAAGAGAATTTCAGTCTGCTTTTTGTCATTTACAGCTGTCACTGCTTAGCTCTTGAACATGAGACTCCCTCATGACTGATGAAAGTTGTCTAGTTAAGAGTGGCTGAAAGACATGGTCTTGCTCTAGAAGGAGATGAGAAGGTTTCTGCAGTCTTTGTCATCTCTACTGCTTGTGATTTCTAGACAAAACCAGTGGGAAGTTTTCTGAAGGCAGTCCAGAAGCTGGCAATATGGACAGCTTACAGCCCAACACTTGCTGCAGTGCAACCATGGTGACACCAGAAAGGACTTCAAAAATTTAAAAGGGCAAACAAAGCAGTTGGAAGGAAAAGAACATGAACCATTATTCCATTTTTCTCATCTATCTTTCTTTAAATCATCATTTTCGTGCAGTTTGGCGGCTTGCGTTGGTATCCCACCAAAGGAATCTGAGACAGAGTAAGCTTTTGAATGGAGTAGAAGTGAGAAACGCAGGCCAAGTTGCCTTTTTTGCCATCAAATACCAGTTAGGCTTGAACTACCCTCTGCTTAAGGTGCTTAGCTTACACTAAGAATTGATGAGCACATTTTGATGGGAGCAAATTTTACTGTCATGATGACTGAGTAAATTTTGCTGTCACTCAGAATTTTACTGTCGTCTGAATAGCAATGTTTGTGTCCAAATAGTATTTTGTCTCCTGTATCTGCAGCAGGTAAGCCTTTTGCTGTCAGCAGTGTTGCTTAAGCTTTCATGTCATATCCCTCTTCACATCCATCTTCTGCTTAAGGCTTATTAATCTACTTTAGAATTGGCAGGTGGAATAAGACTACTTTTCCTTTTTGAAAGCTCATGTCATTTGACCTACTTACAGCAAATAATTCATTAATTGCAAGTCCCCAGCTAGCATCTTTTCGGCATATTCTAACCTTCTGAAGAAGTAACAAAAGCACTCTCCAATACTTGACTTTCATATCACAGTGGGAACGCTGGTCCTGTTTGCAAGAAACAATCATGGGTATGGTAAAACAAAAGGAGGGCTTAGAGTTTTCTCTGTTAACCTATAGTGAGCTTGGATTTTGCAATATGCATGAAGTTAATTAACACTGTTATATAAAGTGGCTGATTTAATCAATAAATTGGAGTCAATGCTGATAAACGACAAGGTGGGTTGGCTTCCCTTCGCTTTCAACACAGTGCCAATTCGGGCTGGTTTGATAGGACTAAGTGGCTGCTGCAATCTGCCATCCAGAAGCGGGGCAGGTGAGTTTTGTTTGCAAGGGAAAAGGGCCATGGTTTGTGTTTGGGGGCCTGTGACTGAGAGTGCCGGCTGACTCCTGAAATTCTTTGATATGCAGGATGATTCCCAGACGCAAGGTGGAAATGCTGCCAAGTCGGGCTGGATTGAAATTACCCAGGGACTCCTGCAATCTGCCATCGAGAAGCAGGGCAGGTGAGTGTTGTTTGCCAGGGAAAAGGGCTGTGGATTGTGTTTGGGGGCCTGTGGCTGGGAGAGGTCGGCTGGTTCCTGAAAATCCACGATCCGCAGGATGTTTCTCAGACCCAAGGTAGCAACATTGCCAAGTCGGGCTGGTTTGATAGTACCAAGTTGCTCCTGCAATCTGCCATGCAGAAGCAGGGCAGGTGACTTTTCTTTGCCAGGGAAAAGGGCCGAGGTTTGTGTTTGGGGGCCTGTGGCCAAGAGTGTCTTGCTGGCTCCTGAAAATCCATGATATGCAGGATGGTTCCCAGACCCAAGGTGGCACCAGTGCCAAGTCGGGCTGGTTTGATATTACCAAGTGGCTCCTGCAATGTGCCATGCAGAAGCGGGGCAGGTGAGTTTTTTTGGCCAGGTAAGAGGGCCGAGGTCTGTGTTTAAGGGCCTGTGGCTGGGAGTGGCCGGCTGGCTCCTGAAAATCCACGATACGCAGGATGGTTCCCAGACCCAAGGTGGCACCAGTGCCAAGTCGGGCTGGTTTGATAGTACCAAGTGGCTCCTGCAATCTGCCATGATCACATGAAGAAATACTTTCTGGCGTCCGTACTGGGCCATGTGCTCTTTCTTCTCTCAACTTCTCCATCACCTCTCATCTGTTTCACATGCGCTATCTTCAAGGTCCACAGGCTACTTTTCACAGCATCTTCAGGCCTGATGCAGTAAGAATGATGAATAGAACAGAGTTGGGTCTATTTTCCAGTTTGGATAAAATGCTTTCTGCACACAAATCCAAGGAGAAGGTGCTGCCCCGATGCCCAGAAAAACTTTCACTCCTGCTAGTGTTCTACGTCAACCACAACTTAGTCTGAAAGAAAAGCTTTTTCTCTGAGAGCATCTGAGAGGTTTGCACGAAGCACTGATATCTGACATATGCAATTTTGAATAGGAGAGGAAAAAGAAAATGGCAAGAAGTTTTTAATTTTAGTGGTTTCAATTTTAATTTCCGTGCACTTTTTCAAAACTTGTCAGCTCAAATGCCCATCAACATCTTTTAGTCATCTGTAAGTCAGTATTCATCTAAAATGTGCTTCAAATCAAAAGAATTTCAAATTTGCACTCCAAGTTTCTATGCCTAGATTTATGATTTCCTACACATATTAGATGAAAGGAAGGCCTTTTTTACTGTGGGAGTGCTGGAACACTGGGACAGGTTGCCCAGAGAAGTTGTGGGTGTCCCATCCCTGAAAGTATTCAAGGTCAGCTTGGACGGGGCTTGGAGCAGCAACAAAGGAGAAGCTTGATGGTAGAGAAACAAAGTTGGACTATAGAAGAAACTGGGATTGAAGTATAGGAGCAAGTTTTCTCTCAGCTCTTGGGGTAAATTCAAAGTTGTACAAAATGACATTTATCTGTGATTTTCACTACTGTAACAGAAAGGTTCATGAAAACTGTACAGAAGATAGCAAATTTTAAAAGAGATAAGAATTACAGCATAAAATCCATGGGACGGGTTACAACATGAGACACTCTCTAAGAGAAAATCTCTGTGTTTCAGCACTTCATCATGGTAAGATTTCATGAAGTGCCAAAGAAGGCGGCAAAATATCATTCGGGACATTATTTACTGGAGTTCAGCCTGGCCATTAGTAGGAACTGGGTTTGACCACATCATGTAGATATACCACACACACTTTCCCTTCACTGAAAAATGACTGTTTACAACGAAGAAGCAATTGACGATCAAAATTGATTGAAAGCATCTTAAACATGTCAAGTATTTCATTGTAGATGATCTGTGATCCAAATGCTTCTTCCACCTTCGAGAGGGACAGAACAATTCTTCCATATCATGATGGTTTCAAATTGTATCAACCAATGTTTTCTGCTGAAAAGATAGCATCTATTTTTTTCTATTTTTGGAAGAAAATATTCCTAGACATACAACAGGTGAGAACTAAGTAATTTTAAAGAAGCAAATGACATGAAAATATTCTGTAAATAGAATGAAATGAAAAGCTGTGTTTTAAATAGGAGCTAAATATGAAACAGAATTTCTGTACCAGGCATTTGAATTACTGCACCAGCTCTTTTGCCCATCAAGAGAGGCATTGAGCATTTCAGTCTTTTCCAAGGTGTTCATGATCTGCTATGCTGATCTCTGTGTGTGCCTAGGTGTGTGTGGAAGGGGGGGCATGTGAAGGGGAGTGTGTATGTTTGCTTTACAATTGTTGTGGCAGATTCATGCCTCAGCTCCACATTTTGTTTTAGAAAGGTCACACAGAGTGGATATGAAGTTTCCTATCAACAAGAGATCAATTCCCAAATCATCCATTTGACTCTACCTTATAAATCATGTGCTTTGTTGCATATTTTATCAAATCTACTTTCAAGCCAGATGGAGGCAGGAGGATGTGGGAATCCCTCCACCATCTTGCAACTTTTATGCAAGTAAGTTTTCAAGAAAATCATCATTTCTCTTGGAAATATGTCTGGAACAGGCATGATGGTAGTGTCAACCTGTTGGAGTTTTTGTTGCTGGAAGAAGTTGTACAAAAGGATTGGTTTTTACATTGACCGGTTACTGAATCAAGCGCAGGAATACATTGGAAATCCAACTGGGGCCTCCTTTTCCCAGCAGACCACTTCTAGAACGAGCTTGTACAATGAAGCTGACGCTTCTGCTCTCTTTTTGTTTCTTTCCTATTTTTCTTGGCTTCTTTGCCACTCTCTAGACAATTTGTGAACTCTTTTCCCAACTCAGATGGTTTCAATAGTCTGATTGTGATCACACATTTTTACAAGGAATTCTTAAAATCTTTCCTCGAGTTAAGAAAGTCAAGGACTTAGGTCTTTTTCTTCCCTTATAATATTGCAATGAAATTGATAACTAAAGACCAACTCTTTCTTTTTGTTTTTAACCCAAGTAGATAATTCCCATCCATTCATCCATTTGGTGGACCAATAGTTGCCATGCTGATGGAAGTTGTCACTTCTTAACAATAGACATTCTGTGACTATGTTGACAGCACTTTGGGTGAAGATCCTAACTGGTCTTGGATACACATAGGGAGAAATTTGCTCAGCCAGTGTCAGTCTTAAGCATGCGT
Organism: Ammospiza nelsoni; assembly: GCF_027579445.1. Lineage (NCBI taxonomy): Eukaryota > Metazoa > Chordata > Aves > Passeriformes > Passerellidae > Ammospiza > Ammospiza nelsoni. The sequence continues at coordinate 191,119 of NW_026683183.1, forward strand.
ATCAGAAGATCTTTCTAGAGCTGGGAATTTTCCCATGAAAGGGATTCAGTTAGGGAAGAGACACTCGTCCCAGAGTTTTACATTCTTCTTGAACACTGCTTAAGGAACTTAGATGCCGTGTCCATTTGGATCTCTGTCTTCACAGAACTTTGTCATGCAAGTGCTTGAAATGCATCTTGAAGAGAATTCACTAGCACAGAATGAATGAGAGTGGAAGGGGTTGGTGGGGCTAACCAGGCCCAATCCCCCTGCCTAAACCAGGATACCTAGAGCCTCTTGCCCAGGATTCTATCTGGGTGTACTTTTAATGTCTTCAAAGATCCAGGCTCCACAATCTTTCTGGGCAGTCTGTGCCGTGGTTCAGTCACCCTCACAGTAAAGAATCATTTGCTGATGGTCAATGGCAATCTCCTGTATTTCAGAGAGTGCCCACTGCCTCTTGTTTTTTTCACTCAGCATCACTGAAAAGACACTGGTTCCCTCCCCTTTGCACTATTGCTTCCATATGGATGCGTGCTGCCATGTAGAGATATGTCAAAAACCTCCCTGAAGCCCAGGCAGATAATATTCCCTTCATCTACCAGTCAAGTTGATTCATCAGAGGAGTTTAAAGTGATGTTCAGCATGAAATTCCCCTGAAAAATCATGCTAACTACGTTATTTTGTCGTCTTGCATGTGGCTGGCAAGGTTTTCCAGGAAGAGCTGCTTCATCAACTTCCTGGGGATAAAAAGGAAGCTGGCTGGTTTCTACTATTCCGAGTCCTCCTAATTGCCTTTTATAGAGATGGGTGTCATTTGCTCTCATCCAGTCTTTAGCCTCTCTTGTCGTCTACATCTTAGCAAAAAGCTTTTCCACTACATGTTCATGTGATTGGAAACGTCAGGAAAGTGTAAGGTACTGTTTTCTATCAGTTGGCAAGCTGCGCACACAATCCCAGTGTTGTACAGCTTCCTTCTTCACCTTTCCGATGCTGCCGCTCTCTCCGGCTCCCGGAGCCGAAGAAGCGGCTTCTTCGCGCAAAGACGACTGTGCCGCTCACAGTGCTCTCTTAGCGCGGCTTCTGCCGAAAGAAGCCCGGGAGCGGCTCTTAGCTCCGGAGAGCATCGTACCTTCGTCTTTAGCGTCTTTTGTGGTCTACATCCTAGCAGAAAGCTTTTCCACTCTGTCTGGCAAGGAAAACCTGCGGGAGCACAGAAAACATCTCCCATCGTCTTCTGGACGTTGCACGGAGGTCTGCCAAGTGTTTGGCATGAAGGAAAGAAAAGTTGTCCAAAACAGCTTCCAATCGAAGATTCGTGTGATTGGAAACGTCAGGAAAGTGTAAGGTACTGTTTTCTATCAGTTGGCAAGCTGCGCACACAATCCCAGTGTTGTACAGCTTCCTTCTTCACCTTTCCGATGCTGCCGCTCTCTCCGGCTCCCGGAGCCGAAGAAGCGGCTTCTTCGCGCAAAGATGATTGTGCCGGTCACAGTGCTCTCTTAGCGCAGCTTGTGCCGAAAGAAGCCCGGGAGCGGCTCTTAGCTCCGGAGAGCATCGTACCTTCGTCTTTAGCGTCTTTTGTGGTCTACATCCTAGCAGAAAGCTTTTCCACTCTGTCTGGCAAGGAAAACCTGCGGGAGCACAGAAAACATCTCCCATCGTGTTCTGGACGTTGCACGGAGGTCTGCCAAGTGTTTGGCATGAAGGAAAGAAAAGTTGTCCAAAACAGCTTCCAATCGAAGATTCATGTGATTGGAAAAGTCAGGAAAGTGTAAGGTACTGTTTTCTATCAGTTGGCAAGCTGCGCACACAATCCCAGTGTTGTACAGCTTCCTTCTTCACCTTTCCGATGCTGCCGCTCTCTCCGGCTCCCGGAGCCGAAGAAGCGGCTTCTTCGCGCAAAGACGATTGTACCGCTCACAGTGCTCTCTTAGCGCCGCTTCTGCCGAAAGAAGCCCGGGAGCGGCTCTTAGCTCCGGAGAGCATCGTACCTTCCAATTCAATTTTTTCAGCTCCACAAACCAAATGGTATACTTGCAGCAGTAGGGCGGGACGTTGAATTGGACTTTCTCCTTTTAGAGAGAAGCTAATGAAAAAGTTTCACCAGAATCAGAGCAGGCTGTAAAACAAGAAAAGTGTCATGGAAATAGGCCAGCCTTATCCTCTTAGCCTTGCTTGTTGTGATCGGCCAATAAAGAAATGTGTCAACTCGGTGTTCCTGGGTATCATATCAGTAACAGGTACTTCAGCTGCTGTTCTTCTCTCCTGAAGTTAAGAACAGAATCCAAGGAATTGTGATTCCATGGTCTCAATTCACTCAATATGGTGCCGAAAAGGGAGTGGAAGGGGCACGGGTCAATTAACTTGAATGGCCTATGTAAATCAGCGGCCACTGTTTTTCTGAAGGCTTCAACAGGTTAGTTGCCTATGTTCTTCTTGGAATTGTTTTAATCTTTGGTCATGTTTTTCTTGGGATTCTTTTACCCTTTTCCCATTAGTGCAGCCTTTGCTCTCAAGGCTTTGCTGACATTTCCAGTATCTCGGTAGCCTGGAAAAGTGTTGTCTTGATTGATCACATCATTATTCCCTTCCAAGGGTTGTTTTCCTCAAGTCTCAGTTTGGCTGGTTTTCTGCTAGTTGATTGTCAGAGGGCAGCAGGTGTTTTGTAAGAGCAAGTACACAATGCCATAGCTTGCTTTTCTTTGGATTTGGCCTGTCTAGAAAATGGAATGACTGAACATCTCTGGGAGGCTTTTCTCTCCCCATTAGGTTTCACTGGAAGGAGGGCAGATGCAAATCGTCTACCTAAAGTCTTGGCACGGAAGAAAGTAGTGGTTTGCTGCTGCATAGAGCTAGAAGCTTACAAAAGGAAGGCCTTGGGCTGAGGCCCATTACTTTGGCTAAGTAGAAAAGGACTGTGGCAAGGTGAGGCAGCTGACTTCGAGGTAGATCCACAAGTTCTAGAAGCGTCGTGTGTTCACAGCGTGGTGCATGGTGGTTGGCTGAATTGTGTTTGTTATGGCTTAAAGCTATGGAAATGAGAAAGGCCTGAGTGTTTCAAAAGCCTGGTTTTTGCAAGAAAGCAGCTCTCCTTTGCATCTGCCTGGGGACTCTGCATCACCACGGACCCTCACTGCCACTTTGCCAAGGAGATGATCAGTAGGAATGTTGCAGAGCTGCTGTGTGCATCTGAATGGAATGGCAGAGAACGAAGCGCTGGACGTTTCTGGCTTCAGTACAATGCTGCTGCATTGGTGCCAGTTTAGTTGGTTTTTCCATCAGTGGCCTTTCTGTCTAGAAGTACACTGCCCAGAGTATTGGATGCCTTTTCCTTCCTGTTGTTTTCATACCTTCCTTCAGTTGAAAGGATGATACAACCTTGACATTTTGAAGATCCCTGTTAGGAAGCACTATGCCAGAGGAGTCATCGCTCCCTTTTCTTCTGCCTCCTTTGTCATTTTCAGAGACTCATTTCAAATTTCTGCTCATGTCAAGAAGAATACTGAGACTACTTAGCAGGGCTGACGCTCTCAGCTGCTTTCCTCTTTCCTACTGCTTCATACTGGATGTGACTTCAAGGCCTCGTTTTGTCATCTGCATTTTGCCGTCATCCAAAGCTAAATATTCCAGGCCTGTGAACACAAAAAGAACTCTTAGTCTTTTGCAAGAACTACCCCTAGGAGGATTTGTGTTCACTTTGATCTCTTCAGTGTTTCAGAAAAAAGGAGATTGTACTCTCTTCTTGTGTACTCTCTTCTTGTGCTCTCATTTCCCTCTCTCTGCCTTGCATGCCCCAGTTAATCTACTGGTGTGACTCATTTGGCATCATCTCACGGTGCAAATTCTGCATAGTTTCAAGTCCTTACAAATGCCAGTTGCCAAGGAGCCTATCTAAGCATTCAAGGGGCAAAGAATTGTAGGGCTGGCAAGTTCAGGTGCTGAAACTGTAAGTCATGCCATATCAAAGTGACAGAGCAAATCAATTGATCTAGGACTTTCAGCTGGACACCTCTGAGAATAGCTGCTTGTCAGCAATGACACAGCCATCTTCCTAGCTGGATTCCAGAGAGAGGAAAGGGACACCTTCAATGGTTAATATGTTTGGCATGAGAAAACAGCAAGAAATGTACCGCAAAATACTTGAGTCAGATCAAGTGCGTTTCTCTAGTGAGAATTTTGCACTTGTTCTTTCTTGTCTGTGCCTTTACTTTTCACAGAAGACAGGGGAGCATTTCATTAGTACTGTTCTTTTGTTTTCTTTTGTTGGCCTCCCTCTTTCCACCTGCAATTAACAAATTTGCCTTTCTTTACTGGCTTCTCTTTCTTTACTTCTACAAGTTGACATGAGGTCATCCAACCTTATCATCAATGTTCTCAGACAGTGGAGAGAAGTAGAAGGTACAGCTAAATGGATAAAAGAAACCCACAAAAACAGACAGGTTTTTACAGTCTTCTGTGAGAACATTAGGACACAAGATGTCTTTGAACTGAGTCATGCTCTATTGACTTAACTTTTAGTCCACTGGTTACTATTATTACACGTGTTTGGCCTTTAGTACAGAGCCTTGGAACTAATCCAGGCCAATACTTGGCTAATTTTGTTTTATTTCTAGTGAGGACTTTGTTTCTTAAGGAATAGTCCAGAGAAAGAGCGTCCACGGTACAGTTACAGGTCATAAATTCTGGTACAGTTTGTGCTGGTAATAGGTCTAGGAAAGAAAGGTTTGACATCTTTTTTGACTTTCAAATGGAACCATGATTTGAAAAACCTAAGAGTTGCAGCTCCCCCCCCCACCCCACACCCCAAGTACTTCTCTTTGCAATATTACTCAGGGATTACACATCAAAGCCCACCCTGTAAAATACGTTGCAGATACTTTGCAAGAAGTGCAGCTTAGCAGCTAGAGATGATAACGTGGCTTAAATAACATGGTCTAAATATGTCTGTCTACGCAGACATACTCAACAAAGGTTACGATGGCTTAGCTCCTGTGCTCAAGTGAACGTGCATTTTAGAACTTCCCAAGAAGGTGAATTCAACCTCCTTCATTGCTCTCTGCTGGAGTCCCAAGAGAATTTCAGTCTGCTTTTTGTCATTTACAGCTGTCACTGCTTAGCTCTTGAACATGAGACTCCCTCATGACTGATGAAAGTTGTCTAGTTAAGAGTGGCTGAAAGACATGGTCTTGCTCTAGAAGGAGATGAGAAGGTTTCTGCAGTCTTTGTCATCTCTACTGCTTGTGATTTCTAGACAAAACCAGTGGGAAGTTTTCTGAAGGCAGTCCAGAAGCTGGCAATATGGACAGCTTACAGCCCAACACTTGCTGCAGTGCAACCATGGTGACACCAGAAAGGACTTCAAAAATTTAAAAGGGCAAACAAAGCAGTTGGAAGGAAAAGAACATGAACCATTATTCCATTTTTCTCATCTATCTTTCTTTAAATCATCATTTTCGTGCAGTTTGGCGGCTTGCGTTGGTATCCCACCAAAGGAATCTGAGACAGAGTAAGCTTTTGAATGGAGTAGAAGTGAGAAACGCAGGCCAAGTTGCCTTTTTTGCCATCAAATACCAGTTAGGCTTGAACTACCCTCTGCTTAAGGTGCTTAGCTTACACTAAGAATTGATGAGCACATTTTGATGGGAGCAAATTTTACTGTCATGATGACTGAGTAAATTTTGCTGTCACTCAGAATTTTACTGTCGTCTGAATAGCAATGTTTGTGTCCAAATAGTATTTTGTCTCCTGTATCTGCAGCAGGTAAGCCTTTTGCTGTCAGCAGTGTTGCTTAACCTTTCATGTCATATCCCTCTTCACATCCATCTTCTGCTTAAGGCTTATTAATCTACTTTAGAATTGGCAGGTGGAATAAGACTACTTTTCCTTTTTGAAAGCTCATGTCATTTGACCTACTTACAGCAAATAATTCATTAATTGCAAGTCCCCAGCTAGCATCTTTTCGGCATATTCTAACCTTCTAAAGAAGTAACAAAAGCACTCTCCAATACTTGACTTTCATATCACAGTGGGAACGCTGGTCCTGTTTGCAAGAAACAATCATGGGTATGGTAAAACAAAAGGAGGGCTTAGAGTTTTCTCTGTTAACCTATAGTGAGCTTGGATTTTGCAATATGCATGAAGTTAATTAACACTGTTATATAAAGTGGCTGATTTAATCAATAAATTGGAGTCAATGCTGATAAACGACAAGGTGGGTTGGCTTCCCTTCGCTTTCAACACAGTGCCAATTCGGGCTGGTTTGATAGGACTAAGTGGCTGCTGCAATCTGCCATCCAGAAGCGGGGCAGGTGAGTTTTGTTTGCAAGGGAAAAGGGCCATGGTTTGTGTTTGGGGGCCTGTGACTGAGAGTGCCGGCTGACTCCTGAAATTCTTTGATATGCAGGATGATTCCCAGACGCAAGGTGGAAATGCTGCCAAGTCGGGCTGGATTGAAATTACCCAGGGACTCCTGCAATCTGCCATCGAGAAGCAGGGCAGGTGAGTGTTGTTTGCCAGGGAAAAGGGCTGTGGATTGTGTTTGGGGGCCTGTGGCTGGGAGAGGTCGGCTGGTTCCTGAAAATCCACGATCCGCAGGATGTTTCTCAGACCCAAGGTAGCAACATTGCCAAGTCGGGCTGGTTTGATAGTACCAAGTTGCTCCTGCAATCTGCCATGCAGAAGCAGGGCAGGTGACTTTTCTTTGCCAGGGAAAAGGGCCGAGGTTTGTGTTTGGGGGCCTGTGGCCAAGAGTGTCTTGCTGGCTCCTGAAAATCCATGATATGCAGGATGGTTCCCAGACCCAAGGTGGCACCAGTGCCAAGTCGGGCTGGTTTGATATTACCAAGTGGCTCCTGCAATGTGCCATGCAGAAGCGGGGCAGGTGAGTTTTTTTGGCCAGGTAAGAGGGCCGAGGTCTGTGTTTAAGGGCCTGTGGCTGGGAGTGGCCGGCTGGCTCCTGAAAATCCACGATACGCAGGATGGTTCCCAGACCCAAGGTGGCACCAGTGCCAAGTCGGGCTGGTTTGATAGTACCAAGTGGCTCCTGCAATCTGCCATGATCACATGAAGAAATACTTTCTGGCGTCCGTACTGGGCCATGTGCTCTTTCTTCTCTCAACTTCTCCATCACCTCTCATCTGTTTCACATGCGCTATCTTCAAGGTCCACAGGCTACTTTTCACAGCATCTTCAGGCCTGATGCAGTAAGAATGATGAATAGAACAGAGTTGGGTCTATTTTCCAGTTTGGATAAAATGCTTTCTGCACACAAATCCAAGGAGAAGGTGCTGCCCCGATGCCCAGAAAAACTTTCACTCCTGCTAGTGTTCTACGTCAACCACAACTTAGTCTGAAAGAAAAGCTTTTTCTCTGAGAGCATCTGAGAGGTTTGCACGAAGCACTGATATCTGACATATGCAATTTTGAATAGGAGAGGAAAAAGAAAATGGCAAGAAGTTTTTAATTTTAGTGGTTTCAATTTTAATTTCCGTGCACTTTTTCAAAACTTGTCAGCTCAAATGCCCATCAACATCTTTTAGTCATCTCTAAGTCAGTATTCATCTAAAATGTGCTTCAAATCAAAAGAATTTCAAATTTGCACTCCAAGTTTCTATGCCTAGATTTATGATTTCCTACACATATTAGATGAAAGGAAGGCCTTTTTTACTGTGGGAGTGCTGGAACACTGGGACAGGTTGCCCAGAGAAGTTGTGGGTGTCCCATCCCTGAAAGTATTCAAGGTCAGCTTGGACGGGGCTTGGAGCAGCAACAAAGGAGAAGCTTGATGGTAGAGAAACAAAGTTGGACTATAGAAGAAACTGGGATTGAAGTATAGGAGCAAGTTTTCTCTCAGCTCTTGGGGTAAATTCAAAGTTGTACAAAATGACATTTATCTGTGATTTTCACTACTGTAACAGAAAGGTTCATGAAAACTGTACAGAAGATAGCAAATTTTAAAAGAGATAAGAATTACAGCATAAAATCCATGGGATGGGTTACAACATGAGACACTCTCTAAGAGAAAATCTCTGTGTTTCAGCACTTCATCATGGTAAGATTTCATGAAGTGCCAAAGAAGGCGGCAAAATATCATTCGGGACATTATTTACTGGAGTTCAGCCTGGCCATTAGTAGGAACTGGGTTTGACCACATCATGTAGATATACCACACACACTTTCCCTTCACTGAAAAATGACTGTTTACAACGAAGAAGCAATTGACGATCAAAATTGATTGAAAGCATCTTAAACATGTCAAGTATTTCATTGTAGATGATCTGTGATCCAAATGCTTCTTCCACCTTCGAGAGGGACAGAACAATTCTTCCATATCATGATGGTTTCAAATTGTATCAACCAATGTTTTCTGCTGAAAAGATAGCATCTATTTTTTTCTATTTTTGGAAGAAAATATTCCTAGACATACAACAGGTGAGAACTAAGTAATTTTAAAGAAGCAAATGACATGAAAATATTCTGTAAATAGAATGAAATGAAAAGCTGTGTTTTAAATAGGAGCTAAATATGAAACAGAATTTCTGTACCAGGCATTTGAATTACTGCACCAGCTCTTTTGCCCATCAAGAGAGGCATTGAGCATTTCAGTCTTTTCCAAGGTGTTCATGATCTGCTATGCTGATCTCTGTGTGTGCCTAGGTGTGTGTGGAAGGGGGGGCATGTGAAGGGGAGTGTGTATGTTTGCTTTACAATTGTTGTGGCAGATTCATGCCTCAGCTCCACATTTTGTTTTAGAAAGGTCACACAGAGTGGATATGAAGTTTACTATCAACAAGAGATCAATTCCCAAATCATCCATTTGACTCTACCTTATAAATCATGTGCTTTGTTGCATATTTTATCAAATCTACTTTCAAGCCAGATGGAGGCAGGAGGATGTGGGAATCCCTCCACCATCTTGCAACTTTTATGCAAGTAGGTTTTCAAGAAAATCATCATTTCTCTTGGAAATATGTCTGGAACAGGCATGATGGTAGTGTCAACCTGTTGGAGTTTTTGTTGCTGGAAGAAGTTGTACAAAAGGATTGGTTTTTACATTGACCGGTTACTGAATCAAGCGCAGGAATACATTGGAAATTCAACTGGGGCCTCCTTTTCCCAGCAGACCACTTCTAGAACGAGCTTGTACAATGAAGCTGACGCTTCTGCTCTCTTTTTGTTTCTTTCCTATTTTTCTTGGCTTCTTTGCCACTCTCTAGACAATTTGTGAACTCTTTTCCCAACTCAGATGGTTTCAATAGTCTGATTGTGATCACACATTTTTACAAGGAATTCTTAAAATCTTTCCTCGAGTTAAGAAAGTCAAGGACTTAGGTCTTTTTCTTCCCTTATAATATTGCAATGAAATTGATAACTAAAGACCAACTCTTTCTTTTTGTTTTTAACCCAAGTAGATAATTCCCATCCATTCATCCATTTGGTGGACCAATAGTTGCCATGCTGATGGAAGTTGTCACTTCTTAACAATAGACATTCTGTGACTATGTTGACAGCACTTTGGGTGAAGATCCTAACTGGTCTTGGATACACATAGGGAGAAATTTGCTCAGCCAGTGTCAGTCTTAAGCATGCGTATCAGAAGATCTTTCTAGAGCTGGGAATTTTCCCATGAAAGGGATTCAGTTAGGGAAGAGACACTCGTCCCAGAGTTTTACATTCTTCTTGAACACTGCTTAAGGAACTTAGATGCCGTGTCCATTTGGATCTCTGTCTTCACAGAACTTTGTCATGCAAGTGCTTGAAATGCATCTTGAAGAGAATTCACTAGCACAGAATGAATGAGAGTGGAAGGGGTTGGTGGGGCTAACCAGGCCCAATCCCCCTGCCTAAACCAGGATACCTAGAGCCTCTTGCCCAGGATTCTATCTGGGTGTACTTTTAATGTCTTCAAAGATCCAGGCTCCACAATCTTTCTGGGCAGTCTGTGCCGTGGTTCAGTCACCCTCACAGTAAAGAATCATTTGCTGATGGTCAATGGCAATCTCCTGTATTTCAGAGAGTGCCCACTGCCTCTTGTTTTTTTCACTCAGCATCACTGAAAAGACACTGGTTCCCTCCCCTTTGCACTATTGCTTCCATATGGATGCGTGCTGCCATGTAGAGATATGTCAAAAACCTCCCTGAAGCCCAGGCAGATAATATTCCCTTCATCTACCAGTCAAGTTGATTCATCAGAGGAGTTTAAAGTGATGTTCAGCATGAAATTCCCCTGAAAAATCATGCTAACTACGTTATTTTGTCGTCTTGCATGTGGCTGGCAAGGTTTTCCAGGAAGAGCTGCTTCATCAACTTCCTGGGGATAAAAAGGAGGCTGGCTGGTTTGTATTATTCCGAGTCCACCTAATTGCCTTTTTTAGAGATGGGTGTCATTTGCTCACATCCAGTCTTTAGCCTCTCTTGTCGTCTACATCTTAGCAAAAAGCTTTTCCACTACATGTTCATGTGATTGGAAACGTCAGGAAAGTGTAAGGTACTGTTTTCTATCAGTTGGCAAGCTGCGCACACAATCCCAGTGTTGTACAGCTTCCTTCTTCACCTTTCCGATGCTGCCGCTCTCTCCGGCTCCCGGAGCCGAAGAAGCGGCTTCTTCGCGCAAAGACGATTGTACCACTCACAGTGCTCTCTTAGCGCCACTTCTGCCGAAAGAAGCCCGGCAGCGGCTCTTAGCTCCGGAGAGCATCGTACCTTCATCTTTAGCGTCTTTTGTGGTCTACATCCTAGCAGAAAGCTTTTCCACTCTGTCTGGCAAGGAAAACCTGCGGGAGCACAGAAAACATCTCCCATCGTCTTCTGGACGTTGCACGGAGGTCTGCCAAGTGTTTGGCATGAAGGAAAGAAAAGTTGTCCAAAACAGCTTCTTATCGAATATTCATGTGATTGGAAACGTCAGGAAAGTGTAAGGTACTGTTTTCTATCACTTGGCAAGCTGCGCACACAATCCCAGTGTTGTACAGCTTCCTTCTTCACCTTTCCGATGCTGCCGCTCTCTCCGGCTCCCGGAGCCGAAGAAGCGGCTTCTTCGCGCAAAGACGATTGTACCGCTCACAGTGCTCTCTTAGCGCCGCTTCTGCCGAAAGAAGCCCGGGAGCGGCTCTTAGCTTCGGAGAGCATCGTACCTTCCAATTCAATTTTTTCAGCTCCACAAACCAAATGGTATACTTGCAGCAGTAGGGCGGGACGTTGAATTGGACTTTCTCCTTTTAGAGAGAAGCTAATGAAAAAGTTTCACCGGAATCAGAGCAGGCTGTAAAACAAGAAAAGTGTCATGGAAATAAGCCAGCCTTATCCTCTTAGCCTTGCTTGTTGTGATCGGCCAATAAAGAAATGTGTCAACTCGGTGTTCCTGGGTATCATATCAGTAACAGGTACTTCAGCTGCTGTTCTTCTCTCCTGAAGTTAAGAACAGAATCCAAGGAATTGTGATTCCATGGTCTCAATTCACTCAATATGGTGCCGAAAAGGGAGTGGAAGGGGCACGGGTCAATTAACTTGAATGGCCTATGTAAATCAGCGGCCACTGTTTTTCTGAAGGCTTCAACAGGTTAGTTGCCTATGTTCTTCTTGGAATTGTTTTAATCTTTGGTCATGTTTTTCTTGGGATTCTTTTACCCTTTTCCCATTAGTGCAGCCTTTGCTCTCAAGGCTTTGCTGACATTTCCAGTATCTCGGTAGCCTGGAAAAGTGTTGTCTTGATTGATCACATCTTTATTCCCTTCCAAGGGTTGTTTTCCTCAAGTCTCAGTTTGGCTGGTTTTCTGCTAGTTGATTGTCAGAGGGCAGCAGGTGTTTTGTAAGAGCAAGTACACAATGCCATAGCTTGCTTTTCTTTGGATTTGGCCTGTCTAGAAAATGGAATGACTGAACATCTCTGGGAGGCTTTTCTCTCCCCATTAGGTTTCACTGGAAGGAGGGCAGATGCAAATCGTCTACCTAAAGTCTTGGCACGGAAGAAAGTAGTGGTTTGCTGCTGCATAGAGCTAGAAGCTTACAAAAGGAAGGCCTTGGGCTGAGGCCCATTACTTTGGCTAAGTAGAAAAGGACTGTGGCAAGGTGAGGCAGCTGACTTCGAGGTAGATCCACAAGTTCTAGAAGCGTCGTGTGTTCACAGCGTGGTGCATGGTGGTTGGCTGAATTGTGTTTGTTATGGCTTAAAGCTATGGAAATGAGAAAGGCCTGAGTGTTTCAAAAGCCTGGTTTTTGCAAGAAAGCAGCTCTCCTTTGCATCTGCCTGGGGACTCTGCATCACCACGGACCCTCACTGCCACTTTGCCAAGGAGATGATCAGTAGGAATGTTGCAGAGCTGCTGTGTGCATCTGAATGGAATGGCAGAGAACGAAGCGCTGGACGTTTCTGGCTTCAGTACAATGCTGCTGCATTGGTGCCAGTTTAGTTGGTTTTTCCATCAGTGGCCTTTCTGTCTAGAAGTACACTGCCCAGAGTATTGGATGCCTTTTCCTTCCTGTTGTTTTCATACCTTCCTTCAGTTGAAAGGATGATACAACCTTGACATTTTGAAGATCCCTGTTAGGAAGCACTATGCCAGAGGAGTCATCGCTCCCTTTTCTTCTGCCTCCTTTGTCATTTTCAGAGACTCATTTCAAATTTCTGCTCATGTCAAGAAGAATACTGAGACTACTTAGCAGGGCTGACGCTCTCAGCTGCTTTCCTCTTTCCTACTGCTTCATACTGGATGTGACTTCAAGGCCTCGTTTTGTCATCTGCATTTTGCCGTCATCCAAAGCTAAATATTCCAGGCCTGTGAACACAAAAAGAACTCTTAGTCTTTTGCAAGAACTACCCCTAGGAGGATTTGTGTTCACTTTGATCTCTTCAGTGTTTCAGAAAAAAGGAGATTGTACTCTCTTCTTGTGTACTCTCTTCTTGTGCTCTCATTTCCCTCTCTCTGCCTTGCATGCCCCAGTTAATCTACTGGTGTGACTCATTTGGCATCATCTCACGGTGCAAATTCTGCATAGTTTCAAGTCCTTACAAATGCCAGTTGCCAAGGAGCCTATCTAAGCATTCAAGGGGCAAAGAATTGTAGGGCTGGCAAGTTCAGGTGCTGAAACTGTAAGTCATGCCATATCAAAGTGACAGAGCAAATCAATTGATCTAGGACTTTCAGCTGGACACCTCTGAGAATAGCTGCTTGTCAGCAATGACACAGCCATCTTCCTAGCTGGATTCCAGAGAGAGGAAAGGGACACCTTCAATGGTTAATATGTTTGGCATGAGAAAACAGCAAGAAATGTACCGCAAAATACTTGAGTCAGATCAAGTGCGTTTCTCTAGTGAGAATTTTGCACTTGTTCTTTCTTGTCTGTGCCTTTACTTTTCACAGAAGACAGGGGAGCATTTCATTAGTACTGTTCTTTTGTTTTCTTTTGTTGGCCTCCCTCTTTCCACCTGCAATTAACAAATTTGCCTTTCTTTACTGGCTTCTCTTTCTTTACTTCTACAAGTTGACATGAGGTCATCCAACCTTATCATCAATGTTCTCAGACAGTGGAGAGAAGTAGAAGGTACAGCTAAATGGATAAAAGAAACCCACAAAAACAGACAGGTTTTTACAGTCTTCTGTGAGAACATTAGGACACAAGATGTCTTTGAACTGAGTCATGCTCTATTGACTTAACTTTTAGTCCACTGGTTACTATTATTACACGTGTTTGGCCTTTAGTACAGAGCCTTGGAACTAATCCAGGCCAATACTTGGCTAATTTTGTTTTATTTCTAGTGAGGACTTTGTTTCTTAAGGAATAGTCCAGAGAAAGAGCGTCCACGGTACAGTTACAGGTCATAAATTCTGGTACAGTTTGTGCTGGTAATAGGTCTAGGAAAGAAAGGTTTGACATCTTTTTTGACTTTCAAATGGAACCATGATTTGAAAAACCTAAGAGTTGCAGCTCCCCCCCCCACCCCACACCCCAAGTACTTCTCTTTGCAATATTACTCAGGGATTACACATCAAAGCCCACCCTGTAAAATACGTTGCAGATACTTTGCAAGAAGTGCAGCTTAGCAGCTAGAGATGATAACGTGGCTTAAATAACATGGTCTAAATATGTCTGTCTACGCAGACATACTCAACAAAGGTTACGATGGCTTAGCTCCTGTGCTCAAGTGAACGTGCATTTTAGAACTTCCCAAGAAGGTGAATTCAACCTCCTTCATTGCTCTCTGCTGGAGTCCCAAGAGAATTTCAGTCTGCTTTTTGTCATTTACAGCTGTCACTGCTTAGCTCTTGAACATGAGACTCCCTCATGACTGATGAAAGTTGTCTAGTTAAGAGTGGCTGAAAGACATGGTCTTGCTCTAGAAGGAGATGAGAAGGTTTCTGCAGTCTTTGTCATCTCTACTGCTTGTGATTTCTAGACAAAACCAGTGGGAAGTTTTCTGAAGGCAGTCCAGAAGCTGGCAATATGGACAGCTTACAGCCCAACACTTGCTGCAGTGCAACCATGGTGACACCAGAAAGGACTTCAAAAATTTAAAAGGGCAAACAAAGCAGTTGGAAGGAAAAGAACATGAACCATTATTCCATTTTTCTCATCTATCTTTCTTTAAATCATCATTTTCGTGCAGTTTGGCGGCTTGCGTTGGTATCCCACCAAAGGAATCTGAGACAGAGTAAGCTTTTGAATGGAGTAGAAGTGAGAAACGCAGGCCAAGTTGCCTTTTTTGCCATCAAATACCAGTTAGGCTTGAACTACCCTCTGCTTAAGGTGCTTAGCTTACACTAAGAATTGATGAGCACATTTTGATGGGAGCAAATTTTACTGTCATGATGACTGAGTAAATTTTGCTGTCACTCAGAATTTTACTGTCGTCTGAATAGCAATGTTTGTGTCCAAATAGTATTTTGTCTCCTGTATCTGCAGCAGGTAAGCCTTTTGCTGTCAGCAGTGTTGCTTAACCTTTCATGTCATATCCCTCTTCACATCCATCTTCTGCTTAAGGCTTATTAATCTACTTTAGAATTGGCAGGTGGAATAAGACTACTTTTCCTTTTTGAAAGCTCATGTCATTTGACCTACTTACAGCAAATAATTCATTAATTGCAAGTCCCCAGCTAGCATCTTTTCGGCATATTCTAACCTTCTAAAGAAGTAACAAAAGCACTCTCCAATACTTGACTTTCATATCACAGTGGGAACGCTGGTCCTGTTTGCAAGAAACAATCATGGGTATGGTAAAACAAAAGGAGGGCTTAGAGTTTTCTCTGTTAACCTATAGTGAGCTTGGATTTTGCAATATGCATGAAGTTAATTAACACTGTTATATAAAGTGGCTGATTTAATCAATAAATTGGAGTCAATGCTGATAAACGACAAGGTGGGTTGGCTTCCCTTCGCTTTCAACACAGTGCCAATTCGGGCTGGTTTGATAGGACTAAGTGGCTGCTGCAATCTGCCATCCAGAAGCGGGGCAGGTGAGTTTTGTTTGCAAGGGAAAAGGGCCATGGTTTGTGTTTGGGGGCCTGTGACTGAGAGTGCCGGCTGACTCCTGAAATTCTTTGATATGCAGGATGATTCCCAGATGCAAGGTGGAAATGCTGCCAAGTCGGGCTGGATTGAAATTACCCAGGGACTCCTGCAATCTGCCATCGAGAAGCAGGGCAGGTGAGTGTTGTTTGCCAGGGAAAAGGGCTGTGGATTGTGTTTGGGGGCCTGTGGCTGGGAGAGGTCGGCTGGTTCCTGAAAATCCACGATCCGCAGGATGTTTCTCAGACCCAAGGTAGCAACATTGCCAAGTCGGGCTGGTTTGATAGTACCAAGTTGCTCCTGCAATCTGCCATGCAGAAGCAGGGCAGGTGACTTTTCTTTGCCAGGGAAAAGGGCCGAGGTTTGTGTTTGGGGGCCTGTGGCCAAGAGTGTCTTGCTGGCTCCTGAAAATCCATGATATGCAGGATGGTTCCCAGACCCAAGGTGGCACCAGTGCCAAGTCGGGCTGGTTTGATATTACCAAGTGGCTCCTGCAATGTGCCATGCAGAAGCGGGGCAGGTGAGTTTTTTTGGCCAGGTAAGAGGGCCGAGGTCTGTGTTTAAGGGCCTGTGGCTGGGAGTGGCCGGCTGGCTCCTGAAAATCCACGATACGCAGGATGGTTCCCAGACCCAAGGTGGCACCAGTGCCAAGTCGGGCTGGTTTGATAGTACCAAGTGGCTCCTGCAATCTGCCATGATCACATGAAGAAATACTTTCTGGCGTCCGTACTGGGCCATGTGCTCTTTCTTCTCTCAACTTCTCCATCACCTCTCATCTGTTTCACATGCGCTATCTTCAAGGTCCACAGGCTACTTTTCACAGCATCTTCAGGCCTGATGCAGTAAGAATGATGAATAGAACAGAGTTGGGTCTATTTTCCAGTTTGGATAAAATGCTTTCTGCACACAAATCCAAGGAGAAGGTGCTGCCCCGATGCCCAGAAAAACTTTCACTCCTGCTAGTGTTCTACGTCAACCACAACTTAGTCTGAAAGAAAAGCTTTTTCTCTGAGAGCATCTGAGAGGTTTGCACGAAGCACTGATATCTGACATATGCAATTTTGAATAGGAGAGGAAAAAGAAAATGGCAAGAAGTTTTTAATTTTAGTGGTTTCAATTTTAATTTCCGTGCACTTTTTCAAAACTTGTCAGCTCAAATGCCCATCAACATCTTTTAGTCATCTGTAAGTCAGTATTCATCTAAAATGTGCTTCAAATCAAAAGAATTTCAAATTTGCACTCCAAGTTTCTATGCCTAGATTTATGATTTCCTACACATATTAGATGAAAGGAAGGCCTTTTTTACTGTGGGAGTGCTGGAACACTGGGACAGGTTGCCCAGAGAAGTTGTGGGTGTCCCATCCCTGAAAGTATTCAAGGTCAGCTTGGACGGGGCTTGGAGCAGCAACAAAGGAGAAGCTTGATGGTAGAGAAACAAAGTTGGACTATAGAAGAAACTGGGATTGAAGTATAGGAGCAAGTTTTCTCTCAGCTCTTGGGGTAAATTCAAAGTTGTACAAAATGACATTTATCTGTGATTTTCACTACTGTAACAGAAAGGTTCATGAAAACTGTACAGAAGATAGCAAATTTTAAAAGAGATAAGAATTACAGCATAAAATCCATGGGACGGGTTACAACATGAGACACTCTCTAAGAGAAAATCTCTGTGTTTCAGCACTTCATCATGGTAAGATTTCATGAAGTGCCAAAGAAGGCGGCAAAATATCATTCGGGACATTATTTACTGGAGTTCAGCCTGGCCATTAGTAGGAACTGGGTTTGACCACATCATGTAGATATACCACACACACTTTCCCTTCACTGAAAAATGACTGTTTACAACGAAGAAGCAATTGACGATCAAAATTGATTGAAAGCATCTTAAACATGTCAAGTATTTCATTGTAGATGATCTGTGATCCAAATGCTTCTTCCACCTTCGAGAGGGACAGAACAATTCTTCCATATCATGATGGTTTCAAATTGTATCAACCAATGTTTTCTGCTGAAAAGATAGCATCTATTTTTTTCTATTTTTGGAAGAAAATATTCCTAGACATACAACAGGTGAGAACTAAGTAATTTTAAAGAAGCAAATGACATGAAAATATTCTGTAAATAGAATGAAATGAAAAGCTGTGTTTTAAATAGGAGCTAAATATGAAACAGAATTTCTGTACCAGGCATTTGAATTACTGCACCAGCTCTTTTGCCCATCAAGAGAGGCATTGAGCATTTCAGTCTTTTCCAAGGTGTTCATGATCTGCTATGCTGATCTCTGTGTGTGCCTAGGTGTGTGTGGAAGGGGGGGCATGTGAAGGGGAGTGTGTATGTTTGCTTTACAATTGTTGTGGCAGATTCATGCCTCAGCTCCACATTTTGTTTTAGAAAGGTCACACAGAGTGGATATGAAGTTTCCTATCAACAAGAGATCAATTCCCAAATCATCCATTTGACTCTACCTTATAAATCATGTGCTTTGTTGCATATTTTATCAAATCTACTTTCAAGCCAGATGGAGGCAGGAGGATGTGGGAATCCCTCCACCATCTTGCAACTTTTATGCAAGTAAGTTTTCAAGAAAATCATCATTTCTCTTGGAAATATGTCTGGAACAGGCATGATGGTAGTGTCAACCTGTTGGAGTTTTTGTTGCTGGAAGAAGTTGTACAAAAGGATTGGTTTTTACATTGACCGGTTACTGAATCAAGCGCAGGAATACATTGGAAATCCAACTGGGGCCTCCTTTTCCCAGCAGACCACTTCTAGAACGAGCTTGTACAATGAAGCTGACGCTTCTGCTCTCTTTTTGTTTCTTTCCTATTTTTCTTGGCTTCTTTGCCACTCTCTAGACAATTTGTGAACTCTTTTCCCAACTCAGATGGTTTCAATAGTCTGATTGTGATCACACATTTTTACAAGGAATTCTTAAAATCTTTCCTCGAGTTAAGAAAGTCAAGGACTTAGGTCTTTTTCTTCCCTTATAATATTGCAATGAAATTGATAACTAAAGACCAACTCTTTCTTTTTGTTTTTAACCCAAGTAGATAATTCCCATCCATTCATCCATTTGGTGGACCAATAGTTGCCATGCTGATGGAAGTTGTCACTTCTTAACAATAGACATTCTGTGACTATGTTGACAGCACTTTGGGTGAAGATCCTAACTGGTCTTGGATACACATAGGGAGAAATTTGCTCAGCCAGTGTCAGTCTTAAGCATGCGTATCAGAAGATCTTTCTAGAGCTGGGAATTTTCCCATGAAAGGGATTCAGTTAGGGAAGAGACACTCGTCCCAGAGTTTTACATTCTTCTTGAACACTGCTTAAGGAACTTAGATGCCGTGTCCATTTGGATCTCTGTCTTCACAGAACTTTGTCATGCAAGTGCTTGAAATGCATCTTGAAGAGAATTCACTAGCACAGAATGAATGAGAGTGGAAGGGGTTGGTGGGGCTAACCAGGCCCAATCCCCCTGCCTAAACCAGGATACCTAGAGCCTCTTGCCCAGGATTCTATCTGGGTGTACTTTTAATGTCTTCAAAGATCCAGGCTCCACAATCTTTCTGGGCAGTCTGTGCCGTGGTTCAGTCACCCTCACAGTAAAGAATCATTTGCTGATGGTCAATGGCAATCTCCTGTATTTCAGAGAGTGCCCACTGCCTCTTGTTTTTTTCACTCAGCATCACTGAAAAGACACTGGTTCCCTCCCCTTTGCACTATTGCTTCCATATGGATGCGTGCTGCCATGTAGAGATATGTCAAAAACCTCCCTGAAGCCCAGGCAGATAATATTCCCTTCATCTACCAGTCAAGTTGATTCATCAGAGGAGTTTAAAGTGATGTTCAGCATGAAATTCCCCTGAAAAATCATGCTAACTACGTTATTTTGTCGTCTTGCATGTGGCTGGCAAGGTTTTCCAGGAAGAGCTGCTTCATCAACTTCCTGGGGATAAAAAGGAAGCTGGCTGGTTTCTACTATTCCGAGTCCTCCTAATTGCCTTTTATAGAGATGGGTGTCATTTGCTCTCATCCAGTCTTTAGCCTCTCTTGTCGTCTACATCTTAGCAAAAAGCTTTTCCACTACATGTTCATGTGATTGGAAACGTCAGGAAAGTGTAAGGTACTGTTTTCTATCAGTTGGCAAGCTGCGCACACAATCCCAGTGTTGTACAGCTTCCTTCTTCACCTTTCCGATGCTGCCGCTCTCTCCGGCTCCCGGAGCCGAAGAAGCGGCTTCTTCGCGCAAAGACGACTGTGCCGCTCACAGTGCTCTCTTAGCGCGGCTTCTGCCGAAAGAAGCCCGGGAGCGGCTCTTAGCTCCGGAGAGCATCGTACCTTCGTCTTTAGCGTCTTTTGTGGTCTACATCCTAGCAGAAAGCTTTTCCACTCTGTCTGGCAAGGAAAACCTGCGGGAGCACAGAAAACATCTCCCATCGTGTTCTGGACGTTGCACGGAGGTCTGCCAAGTGTTTGGCATGAAGGAAAGAAAAGTTGTCCAAAACAGCTTCCAATCGAAGATTCGTGTGATTGGAAAAGTCAGGAAAGTGTAAGGTACTGTTTTCTATCAGTTGGCAAGCTGCGCACACAATCCCAGTGTTGTACAGCTTCCTTCTTCACCTTTCCGATGCTGCTGCTCTCTCCGGCTCCCGGAGCCGAAGAAGCGGCTTCTTCGCGCAAAGACGATTGTACTGCTCACAGTGCTCTCTTAGCGCCGCTTCTGCCGAAAGAAGGCCGGGAGCGGCTCTTAGCTCCGGAGAGCATCGTCCCTTCGTCTTTAGCGTCTTTTGTGGTCTACATCCTAGCAGAAAGCTTTTCCACTCCGTCTGGCAAGGAAAACCTGCGGGAGCACAGAAAACATCTCCCATCGTCTTCTGGACGTTGCACGGAGGTCTGCCAAGTGTTTGGCATGAAGGAAAGAAAAGTTGTCCAAAACAGCTTCCAATCGAAGATTCATGTGATTGGAAACGTCAGGAAAGTTGTAAGGTACTGTTTTCTATCAGTTGGCAAGCTGCGCACACAATCCCAGTGTTGTACAGCTTCCTTCTTCACCTTTGCGCTGCTGCCGCTCTCTCCGGCTCCCGGAGCCGAAGAAGCGGCTTCTTCGCGCAAAGATGATTGTGCCGGTCACAGTGCTCTCTTAGCGCAGCTTGTGCCGAAAGAAGCCCGGGAGCGGCTCTTAGCTCCGGAGAGCATCGTACCTTCGTCTTTAGCGTCTTTTGTGGTCTACATCCTAGCAGAAAGCTTTTCCACTCTGTCTGGCAAGGAAAACCTGCGGGAGCACAGAAAACATCTCCCATCGTGTTCTGGACGTTGCACGGAGGTCTGCCAAGTGTTTGGCATGAAGGAAAGAAAAGTTGTCCAAAACAGCTTCCAATCGAAGATTCGTGTGATTGGAAACGTCAGGAAAGTGTAAGGTACTGTTTTCTATCACTTGGCAAGCTGCGCACACAATCCCAGTGTTGTACAGCTTCCTTCTTCACCTTTGCGATGCTGCCGCTCTCTCCGGCTCCCGGAGCCGAAGAAGCGGCTTCTTCGCGCAAAGACGATTGTACCGCTCACAGTGCTCTCTTAGCGCCGCTTCTGCCGAAAGAAGGCCGGGAGCGGCTTTTAGCTTCGGAGAGCATCGTACCTTCGTCTTTAGCGTCTTTTGTGGTCTACATCCTAGCAGAAAGCTTTTCCACTCTGTCTGGCAAGGAAAACCTGCGGGAGCACAGAAAACATCTCCCATCGTCTTCTGGACGTTGCACGGAGGTCTGCCAAGTGTTTGGCATGAAGGAAAGAAAAGTTGTCCAAAACAGCTTCCAATCGAAGATTCATGTGATTGGAAACGTCAGGAAAGTGTAAGGTACTGTTTTCTATCAGTTGGCAAGCTGCGCACACAATCCCAGTGTTGTACAGCTTCCTTCTTCACCTTTCCGATGCTGCCGCTCTCTCCGGCTCCCGGAGCCGAAGAAGCGGCTTCTTCGCGCAAAGATGATTGTGCCGGTCACAGTGCTCTCTTAGCGCAGCTTGTGCCGAAAGAAGCCCGGGAGCGGCTCTTAGCTCCGGAGAGCATCGTACCTTCGTCTTTAGCGTCTTTTGTGGTCTACATCCTAGCAGAAAGCTTTTCCACTCTGTCTGGCAAGGAAAACCTGCGGGAGCACAGAAAACATCTCCCATCGTCTTCTGGACGTTGCACGGAGGTCTGCCAAGTGTTTGGCATGAAGGAAAGAAAAGTTGTCCAAAACAGCTTCCAATCGAAGATTCATGTGATTGGAAACGTCAGGAAAGTGTAAGGTACTGTTTTCTATCAGTTGGCAAGCTGCGCACACAATCCCAGTGTTGTACAGCTTCCTTCTTCACCTTTCCGATGCTGCCGCTCTCTCCGGCTCCCGGAGCCGAAGAAGCGGCTTCTTCGCGCAAAGATGATTGTGCCGGTCACAGTGCTCTCTTAGCGCAGCTTGTGCCGAAAGAAGCCCGGGAGCGGCTCTTAGCTCCGGAGAGCATCGTACCTTCGTCTTTAGCGTCTTTTGTGGTCTACATCCTAGCAGAAAGCTTTTCCACTCTGTCTGGCAAGGAAAACCTGCGGGAGCACAGAAAACATCTCCCATCGTCTTCTGGACGTTGCACGGAGGTCTGCCAAGTGTTTGGCATGAAGGAAAGAAAAGTTGTCCAAAACAGCTTCCAATCGAAGATTCGTGTGATTGGAAAAGTCAGGAAAGTGTAAGGTACTGTTTTCTATCAGTTGGCAAGCTGCGCACACAATCCCAGTGTTGTACAGCTTCCTTCTTCACCTTTCCGATGCTGCCGCTCTCTCCGGCTCCCGGAGCCGAAGAAGCGGCTTCTTCGCGCAAAGATGATTGTGCCGGTCACAGTGCTCTCTTAGCGCAGCTTGTGCCGAAAGAAGCCCGGGAGCGGCTCTTAGCTCCGGAGAGCATCGTACCTTCGTCTTTAGCGTCTTTTGTGGTCTACATCCTAGCAGAAAGCTTTTCCACTCTGTCTGGCAAGGAAAACCTGCGGGAGCACAGAAAACATCTCCCATCGTCTTCTGGACGTTGCACGGAGGTCTGCCAAGTGTTTGGCATGAAGGAAAGAAAAGTTGTCCAAAACAGCTTCCAATCGAAGATTCGTGTGATTGGAAAAGTTAGGAAAGTGTAAGGTACTGTTTTCTATCAGTTGGCAAGCTGCGCACACAATCCCAGTGTTGTACAGCTTCCTTCTTCACCTTTCCGATGCTGCCGCTCTCTCCGGCTCCCGGAGCCGAAGAAGCGGCTTCTTCGCGCAAAGACGATTGTACCGCTCACAGTGCTCTCTTAGCGCCGCTTCTGCCGAAAGAAGCCCGGGAGCGGCTCTTAGCTCCGGAGAGCATCGTACCTTCCAATTCAATTTTTTCAGCTCCACAAACCAAATGGTATACTTGCAGCAGTAGGGCGGGACGTTGAATTGGACTTTCTCCTTTTAGAGAGAAGCTAATGAAAAAGTTTCACCGGAATCAGAGCAGGCTGTAAAACAAGAAAAGTGTCATGGAAATAGGCCAGCCTTATCCTCTTAGCCTTGCTTGTTGTGATCGGCCAATAAACAAATGTGTCAACTCGGTGTTCCTGGGTATCATATCAGTAACAGGTACTTCAGCTGCTGTTCTTCTCTCCTGAAGTTAAGAACAGAATCCAAGGAATTGTGATTCCATGGTCTCAATTCACTCAATATGGTGCCGAAAAGGGAGTGGAAGGGGCACGGGTCAATTAACTTGAATGGCCTATGTAAATCAGCGGCCACTGTTTTTCTGAAGGCTTCAACAGGTTAGTTGCCTATGTTCTTCTTGGAATTGTTTTAATCTTTGGTCATGTTTTTCTTGGGATTCTTTTACCCTTTTCCCATTAGTGCAGCCTTTGCTCTCAAGGCTTTGCTGACATTTCCAGTATCTCGGTAGCCTGGAAAAGTGTTGTCTTGATTGATCACATCTTTATTCCCTTCCAAGGGTTGTTTTCCTCAAGTCTCAGTTTGGCTGGTTTTCTGCTAGTTGATTGTCAGAGGGCAGCAGGTGTTTTGTAAGAGCAAGTACACAATGCCATAGCTTGCTTTTCTTTGGATTTGGCCTGTCTAGAAAATGGAATGACTGAACATCTCTGGGAGGCTTTTCTCTCCCCATTAGGTTTCACTGGAAGGAGGGCAGATGCAAATCGTCTACCTAAAGTCTTGGCACGGAAGAAAGTAGTGGTTTGCTGCTGCATAGAGCTAGAAGCTTACAAAAGAAAGGCCTTGGGCTGAGGCCCATTACTTTGGCTAAGTAGAAAAGGACTGTGGCAAGGTGAGGCAGCTGACTTCGAGGTAGATCCACAAGTTCTAGAAGCGTCGTGTGTTCACAGCGTGGTGCATGGTGGTTGGCTGAATTGTGTTTGTTATGGCTTAAAGCTATGGAAATGAGAAAGGCCTGAGTGTTTCAAAAGCCTGGTTTTTGCAAGAAAGCAGCTCTCCTTTGCATCTGCCTGGGGACTCTGCATCACCACGGACCCTCACTGCCACTTTGCCAAGGAGATGATCAGTAGGAATGTTGCAGAGCTGCTGTGTGCATCTGAATGGAATGGCAGAGAACGAAGCGCTGGACGTTTCTGGCTTTAGTACAATGCTGCTGCATTGGTGCCAGTTTAGTTGGTTTTTCCATCAGTGGCCTTTCTGTCTAGAAGTACACTGCCCAGAGTATTGGATGCCTTTTCCTTCCTGTTGTTTTCATACCTTCCTTCAGTTGAAAGGATGATACAACCTTGACATTTTGAAGATCCCTGTTAGGAAGCACTATGCCAGAGGAGTCATCGCTCCCTTTTCTTCTGCCTCCTTTGTCATTTTCAGAGACTCATTTCAAATTTCTGCTCATGTCAAGAAGAATACTGAGACTACTTAGCAGGGCTGACGCTCTCAGCTGCTTTCCTCTTTCCTACTGCTTCATACTGGATGTGACTTCAAGGCCTCGTTTTGTCATCTGCATTTTGCCGTCATCCAAAGCTAAATATTCCAGGCCTGTGAACACAAAAAGAACTCTTAGTCTTTTGCAAGAACTACCCCTAGGAGGATTTGTGTTCACTTTGATCTCTTCAGTGTTTCAGAAAAAAGGAGATTGTACTCTCTTCTTGTGTACTCTCTTCTTGTGCTCTCATTTCCCTCTCTCTGCCTTGCATGCCCCAGTTAATCTACTGGTGTGACTCATTTGGCATCATCTCACGGTGCAAATTCTGCATAGTTTCAAGTCCTTACAAATGCCAGTTGCCAAGGAGCCTATCTAAGCATTCAAGGGGCAAAGAATTGTAGGGCTGGCAAGTTCAGGTGCTGAAACTGTAAGTCATGCCATATCAAAGTGACAGAGCAAATCAATTGATCTAGGACTTTCAGCTGGACACCTCTGAGAATAGCTGCTTGTCAGCAATGACACAGCCATCTTCCTAGCTGGATTCCAGAGAGAGGAAAGGGACACCTTCAATGGTTAATATGTTTGGCATGAGAAAACAGCAAGAAATGTACCGCAAAATACTTGAGTCAGATCAAGTGCGTTTCTCTAGTGAGAATTTTGCACTTGTTCTTTCTTGTCTGTGCCTTTACTTTTCACAGAAGACAGGGGAGCATTTCATTAGTACTGTTCTTTTGTTTTCTTTTGTTGGCCTCCCTCTTTCCACCTGCAATTAACAAATTTGCCTTTCTTTACTGGCTTCTCTTTCTTTACTTCTACAAGTTGACATGAGGTCATCCAACCTTATCATCAATGTTCTCAGACAGTGGAGAGAAGTAGAAGGTACAGCTAAATGGATAAAAGAAACCCACAAAAACAGACAGGTTTTTACAGTCTTCTGTGAGAACATTAGGACACAAGATGTCTTTGAACTGAGTCATGCTCTATTGACTTAACTTTTAGTCCACTGGTTACTATTATTACACGTGTTTGGCCTTTAGTACAGAGCCTTGGAACTAATCCAGGCCAATACTTGGCTAATTTTGTTTTATTTCTAGTGAGGACTTTGTTTCTTAAGGAATAGTCCAGAGAAAGAGCGTCCACGGTACAGTTACAGGTCATAAATTCTGGTACAGTTTGTGCTGGTAATAGGTCTAGGAAAGAAAGGTTTGACATCTTTTTTGACTTTCAAATGGAACCATGATTTGAAAAACCTAAGAGTTGCAGCTCCCCCCCCCACCCCACACCCCAAGTACTTCTCTTTGCAATATTACTCAGGGATTACACATCAAAGCCCACCCTGTAAAATACGTTGCAGATACTTTGCAAGAAGTGCAGCTTAGCAGCTAGAGATGATAACGTGGCTTAAATAACATGGTCTAAATATGTCTGTCTACGCAGACATACTCAACAAAGGTTACGATGGCTTAGCTCCTGTGCTCAAGTGAACGTGCATTTTAGAACTTCCCAAGAAGGTGAATTCAACCTCCTTCATTGCTCTCTGCTGGAGTCCCAAGAGAATTTCAGTCTGCTTTTTGTCATTTACAGCTGTCACTGCTTAGCTCTTGAACATGAGACTCCCTCATGACTGATGAAAGTTGTCTAGTTAAGAGTGGCTGAAAGACATGGTCTTGCTCTAGAAGGAGATGAGAAGGTTTCTGCAGTCTTTGTCATCTCTACTGCTTGTGATTTCTAGACAAAACCAGTGGGAAGTTTTCTGAAGGCAGTCCAGAAGCTGGCAATATGGACAGCTTACAGCCCAACACTTGCTGCAGTGCAACCATGGTGACACCAGAAAGGACTTCAAAAATTTAAAAGGGCAAACAAAGCAGTTGGAAGGAAAAGAACATGAACCATTATTCCATTTTTCTCATCTATCTTTCTTTAAATCATCATTTTCGTGCAGTTTGGCGGCTTGCGTTGGTATCCCACCAAAGGAATCTGAGACAGAGTAAGCTTTTGAATGGAGTAGAAGTGAGAAACGCAGGCCAAGTTGCCTTTTTTGCCATCAAATACCAGTTAGGCTTGAACTACCCTCTGCTTAAGGTGCTTAGCTTACACTAAGAATTGATGAGCACATTTTGATGGGAGCAAATTTTACTGTCATGATGACTGAGTAAATTTTGCTGTCACTCAGAATTTTACTGTCGTCTGAATAGCAATGTTTGTGTCCAAATAGTATTTTGTCTCCTGTATCTGCAGCAGGTAAGCCTTTTGCTGTCAGCAGTGTTGCTTAACCTTTCATGTCATATCCCTCTTCACATCCATCTTCTGCTTAAGGCTTATTAATCTACTTTAGAATTGGCAGGTGGAATAAGACTACTTTTCCTTTTTGAAAGCTCATGTCATTTGACCTACTTACAGCAAATAATTCATTAATTGCAAGTCCCCAGCTAGCATCTTTTCGGCATATTCTAACCTTCTAAAGAAGTAACAAAAGCACTCTCCAATACTTGACTTTCATATCACAGTGGGAACGCTGGTCCTGTTTGCAAGAAACAATCATGGGTATGGTAAAACAAAAGGAGGGCTTAGAGTTTTCTCTGTTAACCTATAGTGAGCTTGGATTTTGCAATATGCATGAAGTTAATTAACACTGTTATATAAAGTGGCTGATTTAATCAATAAATTGGAGTCAATGCTGATAAACGACAAGGTGGGTTGGCTTCCCTTCGCTTTCAACACAGTGCCAATTCGGGCTGGTTTGATAGGACTAAGTGGCTGCTGCAATCTGCCATCCAGAAGCGGGGCAGGTGAGTTTTGTTTGCAAGGGAAAAGGGCCATGGTTTGTGTTTGGGGGCCTGTGACTGAGAGTGCCGGCTGACTCCTGAAATTCTTTGATATGCAGGATGATTCCCAGACGCAAGGTGGAAATGCTGCCAAGTCGGGCTGGATTGAAATTACCCAGGGACTCCTGCAATCTGCCATCGAGAAGCAGGGCAGGTGAGTGTTGTTTGCCAGGGAAAAGGGCTGTGGATTGTGTTTGGGGGCCTGTGGCTGGGAGAGGTCGGCTGGTTCCTGAAAATCCACGATCCGCAGGATGTTTCTCAGACCCAAGGTAGCAACATTGCCAAGTCGGGCTGGTTTGATAGTACCAAGTTGCTCCTGCAATCTGCCATGCAGAAGCAGGGCAGGTGACTTTTCTTTGCCAGGGAAAAGGGCCGAGGTTTGTGTTTGGGGGCCTGTGGCCAAGAGTGTCTTGCTGGCTCCTGAAAATCCATGATATGCAGGATGGTTCCCAGACCCAAGGTGGCACCAGTGCCAAGTCGGGCTGGTTTGATATTACCAAGTGGCTCCTGCAATGTGCCATGCAGAAGCGGGGCAGGTGAGTTTTTTTGGCCAGGTAAGAGGGCCGAGGTCTGTGTTTAAGGGCCTGTGGCTGGGAGTGGCCGGCTGGCTCCTGAAAATCCACGATACGCAGGATGGTTCCCAGACCCAAGGTGGCACCAGTGCCAAGTCGGGCTGGTTTGATAGTACCAAGTGGCTCCTGCAATCTGCCATGATCACATGAAGAAATACTTTCTGGCGTCCGTACTGGGCCATGTGCTCTTTCTTCTCTCAACTTCTCCATCACCTCTCATCTGTTTCACATGCGCTATCTTCAAGGTCCACAGGCTACTTTTCACAGCATCTTCAGGCCTGATGCAGTAAGAATGATGAATAGAACAGAGTTGGGTCTATTTTCCAGTTTGGATAAAATGCTTTCTGCACACAAATCCAAGGAGAAGGTGCTGCCCCGATGCCCAGAAAAACTTTCACTCCTGCTAGTGTTCTACGTCAACCACAACTTAGTCTGAAAGAAAAGCTTTTTCTCTGAGAGCATCTGAGAGGTTTGCACGAAGCACTGATATCTGACATATGCAATTTTGAATAGGAGAGGAAAAAGAAAATGGCAAGAAGTTTTTAATTTTAGTGGTTTCAATTTTAATTTCCGTGCACTTTTTCAAAACTTGTCAGCTCAAATGCCCATCAACATCTTTTAGTCATCTGTAAGTCAGTATTCATCTAAAATGTGCTTCAAATCAAAAGAATTTCAAATTTGCACTCCAAGTTTCTATGCCTAGATTTATGATTTCCTACACATATTAGATGAAAGGAAGGCCTTTTTTACTGTGGGAGTGCTGGAACACTGGGACAGGTTGCCCAGAGAAGTTGTGGGTGTCCCATCCCTGAAAGTATTCAAGGTCAGCTTGGACGGGGCTTGGAGCAGCAACAAAGGAGAAGCTTGATGGTAGAGAAACAAAGTTGGACTATAGAAGAAACTGGGATTGAAGTATAGGAGCAAGTTTTCTCTCAGCTCTTGGGGTAAATTCAAAGTTGTACAAAATGACATTTATCTGTGATTTTCACTACTGTAACAGAAAGGTTCATGAAAACTGTACAGAAGATAGCAAATTTTAAAAGAGATAAGAATTACAGCATAAAATCCATGGGACGGGTTACAACATGAGACACTCTCTAAGAGAAAATCTCTGTGTTTCAGCACTTCATCATGGTAAGATTTCATGAAGTGCCAAAGAAGGCGGCAAAATATCATTCGGGACATTATTTACTGGAGTTCAGCCTGGCCATTAGTAGGAACTGGGTTTGACCACATCATGTAGATATACCACACACACTTTCCCTTCACTGAAAAATGACTGTTTACAACGAAGAAGCAATTGACGATCAAAATTGATTGAAAGCATCTTAAACATGTCAAGTATTTCATTGTAGATGATCTGTGATCCAAATGCTTCTTCCACCTTCGAGAGGGACAGAACAATTCTTCCATATCATGATGGTTTCAAATTGTATCAACCAATGTTTTCTGCTGAAAAGATAGCATCTATTTTTTTCTATTTTTGGAAGAAAATATTCCTAGACATACAACAGGTGAGAACTAAGTAATTTTAAAGAAGCAAATGACATGAAAATATTCTGTAAATAGAATGAAATGAAAAGCTGTGTTTTAAATAGGAGCTAAATATGAAACAGAATTTCTGTACCAGGCATTTGAATTACTGCACCAGCTCTTTTGCCCATCAAGAGAGGCATTGAGCATTTCAGTCTTTTCCAAGGTGTTCATGATCTGCTATGCTGATCTCTGTGTGTGCCTAGGTGTGTGTGGAAGGGGGGGCATGTGAAGGGGAGTGTGTATGTTTGCTTTACAATTGTTGTGGCAGATTCATGCCTCAGCTCCACATTTTGTTTTAGAAAGGTCACACAGAGTGGATATGAAGTTTACTATCAACAAGAGATCAATTCCCAAATCATCCATTTGACTCTACCTTATAAATCATGTGCTTTGTTGCATATTTTATCAAATCTACTTTCAAGCCAGATGGAGGCAGGAGGATGTGGGAATCCCTCCACCATCTTGCAACTTTTATGCAAGTAGGTTTTCAAGAAAATCATCATTTCTCTTGGAAATATGTCTGGAACAGGCATGATGGTAGTGTCAACCTGTTGGAGTTTTTGTTGCTGGAAGAAGTTGTACAAAAGGATTGGTTTTTACATTGACCGGTTACTGAATCAAGCGCAGGAATACATTGGAAATCCAACTGGGGCCTCCTTTTCCCAGCAGACCACTTCTAGAACGAGCTTGTACAATGAAGCTGACGCTTCTGCTCTCTTTTTGTTTCTTTCCTATTTTTCTTGGCTTCTTTGCCACTCTCTAGACAATTTGTGAACTCTTTTCCCAACTCAGATGGTTTCAATAGTCTGATTGTGATCACACATTTTTACAAGGAATTCTTAAAATCTTTCCTCGAGTTAAGAAAGTCAAGGACTTAGGTCTTTTTCTTCCCTTATAATATTGCAATGAAATTGATAACTAAAGACCAACTCTTTCTTTTTGTTTTTAACCCAAGTAGATAATTCCCATCCATTCATCCATTTGGTGGACCAATAGTTGCCATGCTGATGGAAGTTGTCACTTCTTAACAATAGACATTCTGTGACTATGTTGACAGCACTTTGGGTGAAGATCCTAACTGGTCTTGGATACACATAGGGAGAAATTTGCTCAGCCAGTGTCAGTCTTAAGCATGCGTATCAGAAGATCTTTCTAGAGCTGGGAATTTTCCCATGAAAGGGATTCAGTTAGGGAAGAGACACTCGTCCCAGAGTTTTACATTCTTCTTGAACACTGCTTAAGGAACTTAGATGCCGTGTCCATTTGGATCTCTGTCTTCACAGAACTTTGTCATGCAAGTGCTTGAAATGCATCTTGAAGAGAATTCACTAGCACAGAATGAATGAGAGTGGAAGGGGTTGGTGGGGCTAACCAGGCCCAATCCCCCTGCCTAAACCAGGATACCTAGAGCCTCTTGCCCAGGATTCTATCTGGGTGTACTTTTAATGTCTTCAAAGATCCAGGCTCCACAATCTTTCTGGGCAGTCTGTGCCGTGGTTCAGTCACCCTCACAGTAAAGAATCATTTGCTGATGGTCAATGGCAATCTCCTGTATTTCAGAGAGTGCCCACTGCCTCTTGTTTTTTTCACTCAGCATCACTGAAAAGACACTGGTTCCCTCCCCTTTGCACTATTGCTTCCATATGGATGCGTGCTGCCATGTAGAGATATGTCAAAAACCTCCCTGAAGCCCAGGCAGATAATATTCCCTTCATCTACCAGTCAAGTTGATTCATCAGAGGAGTTTAAAGTGATGTTCAGCATGAAATTCCCCTGAAAAATCATGCTAACTACGTTATTTTGTCGTCTTGCATGTGCCTGGCAAGGTTTTCCAGGAAGAGCTGCTTCATCAACTTCCTGGGGATAAAAAGGAAGCTGGCTGGTTTCTACTATTCCGAGTCCTCCTAATTGCCTTTTATAGAGATGGGTGTCATTTGCTCTCATCCAGTCTTTAGCCTCTCTTGTCGTCTACATCTTAGCAAAAAGCTTTTCCACTACATGTTCATGTGATTGGAAACGTCAGGAAAGTGTAAGGTACTGTTTTCTATCAGTTGGCAAGCTGCGCACACAATCCCAGTGTTGTACAGCTTCCTTCTTCACCTTTCCGATGCTGCCGCTCTCTCCGGCTCCCGGAGCCGAAGAAGCGGCTTCTTCGCGCAAAGACGACTGTGCCGCTCACAGTGCTCTCTTAGCGCGGCTTCTGCCGAAAGAAGCCCGGAGCGGCTCTTAGCTCCGGAGAGCATCGTACCTTCGTCTTTAGCGTCTTTTGTGGTCTACATCCTAGCAGAAAGCTTTT